>NW_027595534.1:47500-60000 GCF_031162955.1 Sander vitreus | reverse complement strand
AGAAGGCAAAGCTCTCAATCTACCGGTCAGTTTTTGTTCCTACCCTCACCTATGGTCATGAAGGCTGGGTCATGACCGAAAGAACAAGATCCAGGGTACAAGCGGCCGAATCTTAATCTGTTTTTATTGGAAATTATTTTCCCACAATGCATTGCTCAGAGAAAAAAAAGGAGCATACATCAAAATACGTCAAATATTAAATCTTTAGAGAAACATGGTTCTTTGTTGTGATCATATTCTATCATAATAATAAAACATGAATATATTAACATTATCAGTAAAGACTAGAAGAAGAAGTGTAAACAAAATGTGTATTTACCTGTGTCTCTTTCTCAGGCCTGTACTACGAATCAAGATCAACATGCCCCCCCAAAAAAATAAATAAATAAACACACAAAATTCATATACTATATATAGTATATATTTATTGAAGTTCTGATAACTTATACTGTCATATTTTGTGCAGAATTGTGTTAATTGTCTTTTGTCAATGTTGGAGATTGTTCCTTAAAAAGTGTTGTTCAAATGTTCTGATGAAGGATTTGTGCATTTGAGAAATATCATTTTCTCTCTCATTAATGTTGTTATAATATATATATATATATATATATATATATATATATATAAATGTGCCAAGAATATATACAATCAAATATATAAAAAATGTAACAAGAGCAGAGAGCAACAATAATATAAAATATTAAGAATAATATACAAATAAAATATAGAATAAATATTCTAAATAGCACAAATCCTTCATCACACAAATGTGAAAACAGAGAATCTAAATACCTATTATGTATCTAATCTAATTATTACATAAAGCACTAAGAACAGAAAACCCTAACCTGACCTCTCCGTCCTCGCTGCTAAATCATCAGTGATGTCATCGTATGAACTCTGCTCCCTTATTGGCTGATTGATGCTGACGTAAAGGCCAGTGATCCGTCCCTGGGACATGTTGACCTCAGGTACGACTGGATCAGCTCTGGTTTTAGAGAGCTCCTCTCTGCTGGAGCCCCAGTGACTGGCAGAGGGAGGGCGACCCACAAACACATAGCAGTGTTAGTAATCATTTTAGGATGACATGGGGGGGCAGCTTCACGCAGGTCCGTTGTTGATCTAAAATGAAGTCTCATCAGCTGCAGATTATTTCTCACATACAATGTTTTCAGAAACACATTTCACTGAACAGGTTTTAGTAAAATCAGAGAAAGTTTCCAAACGAGCCACCATGTTGGTGTGTTTGTAATCCGGGAGCAGACAGCCCACGAGGGAAGCGCTCGTCCAATCAGCTGCAGCCGTGGCGGTTGTAGGAGGGCGGAGCCTATTTTCTTTGCTTGTCATTGGACAGTGAAGAGAAGCTGATAACTGCTGACAGAGTCCAACGCTGGGAAGAAAAGCAGAGACAACACCAACGTAGACACGAACCACCAGCTACAAAAACAAGAAAAAGATAATAATGAAAACATAGTTTCCTCTTAATTCTCTATTGATCTTAACAGCTGTCTTGTCTAATCTGTGTTCCCTTTTGCTTTGTGTTTTGTTGCTAATCTTTCTGCTTCTGTTCTGTTTCTGTTGTCTTTCTTTTAGTTTCTTTGTGTTGACGTGGAGGCCAGGCGACTCCAGATGGATCATTCTGGCATTTAACCCATGTTTAATCATGCGTGTTATTCATTTACTCTGTACATAATGTAATTATTATGTTATCATTATCATAGATAAGTCTTAGGTTATATTCCAGACAGCTGTAGAGTCAGTGTGATCTGCTGAGAGGCGTCATGATGCTGATGGACCAGTAGGAGGCGCTACAGCTCCTCCCCTCTCTGCTGCTCTTCAACAGCAACATCCTGCTGCCTAGCAACACATGACACAACCAGCAGCTGGGTTTCTGATTGGCTGAGCTGAGTGTAATATCAGATAAAGAGGCTCACAGAAATAGTTCTTCATGTTTCAATGGAGCTTTTTTACTGATTTGAATACATTATTATGAGAAGATTAAGAAAAGATAGAACATTTTATTAAAACTGTTAACATTTCTGCAGCATAAATAAATGAAGTGTATTCTAGTTTAATGTATCATCTACATTAATAGAGTCACTGTTTGACTTCCTTATACAACCGTAGAATAAAACACTAAAAGATTATTCTTTATAAGGTCTTATTACATGATCTACCTCCTGATGGATGTTCTCTACTGACTCCTCTATCAGACACACAGACAGACTATGTTCCTGGAACAGGACTGTGTTTGGTGCTTCCTCCTCTCCACCTTAAACTATTATTATTTTATGAACATGAAGACTATCTGACCTCTGGATGGAAACATCCTGTTACTGAACACTGAGCTTTCAGTCTGGTTGTTGTGTTATATCAAACTCTTTATGCTGCTGTCTAATATGTCATTTATTAGTTTATTTATTAAAGGGGGAGGAGTCTGAGTCCCTGAGACACCTGAGCAGGTTTAACTAAAGTGGAGGTACCGTGATGAACCTGTAGGGGCGTCAGAGATCCTTCTGTCTCTCTGCTGTTCAACATCAGACTGCTGCTCCTGGTAACTGATGACCCATCAGCAGCTCTGTTTCTGATTGGCTGCTGTCTGAACTGAACAGGGAGTGAAAGTAAAGAGTTGGGACTTTCCAGAGACGCTGCGTTCAGGTGACTACAGGTCAACAGAGACCACAGGAACTAAACAACAAACTGCTGAACAGAGACGCTGCAGAGCCTGGTCACATGACTGCTGAGTCTGGTCACATGACTGCTGAGTCTCTTTCACCAACCTGTCTGGTGCTCTGACTGCTGCTCTTAGCTCTTCTTGGGTTAATACAGTATAAAACTCAGACCTGGAACCTGTTTACATCATATTTATCATACAGTAAGGTCAATAATAGTAGTATTCTGGTTACACACAACAAGTTTTCTACAGCAACACATTCTCATGAATGGTTTCGTATGATATTGTACGGAATTAGGGGCCCGCCAGCCGGTCACATGACAGTTAAATTTAGCTGAGAAAAGGTAGTCTATATCCACGATGTTCCACTCCCAGGATGCATGTATTTTCGCTGTATGTCCGTCCCCGTCCTCTGTCTCTGTGTTGGGTTTCTAACCTCTGGTGGATTTGTGAGGACTATGGTTAACTGCTCCTCAGATCTCTGCAGGGTAAATCCAGACAGCTAGCTAGACTATCTGTCCAATCTGAGTTTTCTGTTGCACGACTAAAACTACTTTTGAACGTCCACATGTTCCACCAAAACAAGTTCCTTCCTGAGACTATTTAGCAGAGGCACCGTGGCTCCGTCCGGAGCTTAGCCCCGCCCACGATGATTGTGATTGGTTTAAAGAAATGCCAATAAACCAGAGCACGTTTTCCACCCATCCAGGAATGCTGGGTGGACTAGCCAGACCGTCCTCAACAGCTCTGTGGAGGAAGGTCTGGACATGAGAGACTAGAGGGAAGGTAACTGACCGGGTACAGAGCACCGTGAGGTTAGTGTTCAGTTTAGCCAACCAAAAGTGATCCAGGCGACGACAGTTAAGAATAGAAACAAAGGTCGTGGTTTGGACTAAAACACTCCTGGGACATGAACTCTGCTCCCCTGTGTTTTAGGAGCCAAACATCCCCCCCGACCTCCTCCCTACGAGGATCTTCACGCTCTTATACAGCAGCAGTCACTGGCCCTCATTGATCAACCTAACGTAGAAACCAGAGCAGATATGAGCGTAGAAATCATCTGACGACAGGCTTCACGTGTGATTCATGAAGCGTTGGTATCACACCAATCAGAGCGTAAGGATGGTCGTACATTGATAAATGCAGCGGCTGGAAACGATCGTTATTTAAATATCACGCCCCAATATATTCTGGGTTTTGAGGCCTCGCCCCTACAATTTAGGACATGGCGAGACGTAATCCGGCTGAGAAGCGTCACTTCTCAGAGGTGGAGACTGAAACCCTGATATCTCAGGTTCACTATCTGGCAGCCTGAGAACTGGTGTTAAAGGCTGGAGAAAGAAGGCTGAATGGGAAGAGATCACTGGTGCTGTCAACAGTGTTGCCGTGGTTAATCAGACTCCAGCTGAAGTTTATTTAATGTATACATCCTTGACATATGTATGCTATAGTCCTAATAGTAATATACGGGCTCATATTGCATCTCTTAGGCCTACATATAGGTGTACTTATATTTAAATAATCACACAGTAGTGGAGTTTATGCAGTGTCTTTTATTTTAGGCTACTCGTGTTTTTTTCATGAGTCACAGCCAGGCAACCGTTAGCTGTGAGGGAAAGCAGTGTCCTCCACCCCCCGTGCTGGACTACCACCCTGACCCTGTGTCCTGACAGCAGAGGGGCTGGACTACCACCCTGACCCTGTGTCCTGACAGCAGAGGGGCTGGACTACCACCCTGACCCTGTGTCCTGACAGCAGAGGGGCTGGACTACCACCCTGACCCTGTGTCCTGACAGCAGAGGGGCTGGAAAAACAAGCCCAGACCCTTCTCCGTTACAGCTGAGAAGGTCTGGGGTCAACCAGGCTAGTCTTCCTCAGCAGTGCTGTGGACATAAAGCTGGCAATACGAGACTAGTTCTTGTATCATATACCTTCCCATGAACATCAGAGACTTTATGTCTGCAGCTAACTTATGATTTGAGATCCTTCTGTCTCTCTGCTGTTAAACGTCAGACTGCTGCTCCTGGTAACTGATGACCCATCAGCAGCTCTGTTTCTGATTGGCTGCTGTCTGAACTGAACAGGGAGTTGAAAGTAAAGATGTCAACAGAGAACTAAACAACTCAGAGACACTGATCAGACTCACATTACTGCTGATACTCATACTACACACACACACACACACACACACACACACACACACACACGCACACACACACACACACACACACACACACACACACACACACACACACACACACACACATACACACACACACGCACACACACACACACACACACACACAAACACACACACACACACACACACACACACACACATACGCACACACACACACACACACACACACATATACACACACACAAACCTGTCTAATGCTACGAATGCTGCTGTTATCTCTTCTTGTGTTAATGAAGTGTAAAGCTCACTGTGTCTTGCAGTGAGAAACAAACATGATGATGTTTAGTCATCAGTATATATATATATATATATATATATATATATATATATATATATTATGTTATTTTACAGCGTAAAGAAATATTTATTATTATTTGTTAATGGTGTCATGCCGTCCTCCACAGACGCTGAACGGTTTATTTCTGATCTGCTCCTACATTATGACCCATCCAGACCTCTCAGCTGGTCTGGGTCAGATTCTGCTTCCTGTCCCCAAAGTCAGACCAGAACAGATGAGTTCAGGTTCTCTGCTCCACATACTGAGTCTGGAACTAACTGCAGGTCTCACTTCTTCTAAATCAAGTCTGAAGACGTTTCTGTTTAATGCTGCCTTTCTTTAAATCATTTCTTACACTACACACTGTCACTTTATTCTTCTTTTATTTCATACCACAATGTGATATTGTGACTTCTACACATACTAAACATACAAGGCACTTTCCTAAAGCCAAGTGGCGTGTTATCTGGACACATTTTGAGATATCCGTGTGTATGTCTACGCTGTATACAGCAGATGGCAGTCTGCAACGTCACAGAGTAAACATATACGCCACGTTCTAAAGCCACATGGCGTGTTATCGTGAGGTTACGTGTTATCGTTAGGCTACGTGTTATCGTGAGGCTACGTGTTATCGTGAGGATACGTGTTATCGTGAGGTTACGTGTTATCGTTAGGCTACGTGTTATCGTTAGGCTACGTGTTATCGTTAGGCTACGTGTTATCGTGAGGCTACGTGTTATCGTTAGGCTACATGTTATCGTGAGGCTAGGTGTTATCGTTAGGCTACGTGTTATCGTTAGGCTACGTGTTATCGTGAGGCTACGTGTTATCGTGAGGCTAAATGTTATCGTGAGGCTAGGTGTTGTCGTTAGGCTACGTGTTATCGTTAGGCTACGTGTTATCGTGATCACTACGTGTTATAGTGAGACTACGTGTTATAGTGAGGCTACGTGTTATCATGAGGCTACGTGTTATCGTGAAGCTACGTGTTATAGTGAGGCTACGTGTTATCGTTAGGCTACGTGTTATCGTGAGGCTATGTGTTATAGTTAGGCTACGTGTTATCGTGAGGCTACGTGTTATCGTGAGATTACGTGTTATCGTGAGGCTAAATGTTATCATGAGGCTAGGTGTTATCGTTAGGCTACGTGTTATCGTTAGGCTACGTGTTATCGTGAGGCTATGTGCTATAATGAGGCTACGTGTTATTTATCGTGAGGCTACGTCTAACAGTTAGGCTACGTGTTATCGTGAGGCTACGTGTTATTTATCGTGAGACTACGTGTTATCATGAGGCTGCTTGTTATCGTTAGGCTACATGTTATCGTGAAGCTAGGTGTTATCGTTAGGCTACGTGTTATCGTGAGGCTAAGTGTTATCGTGAGGCTATGTGTTATAGTGAGGCTACGTGTTATCGTGAGGCTACATGTTATCGTTAGGCTACATGTTATCTTGAGGCTATGTGTTATCGTGAGGCTACGTGTTATCAAGAGGCTATGTGTTATCGTGAGGCTACGTTTTATCGTGAGGCTACATGTTATCGTTAGGCTACGTGTTATCGTTAGGCTACGTGTTATCGTGAGGCTACATGTTATCGTTAGGCTACGTGTTATAGTGAGGCTACGTTTTATCGTGAGGCTACATGTTATCGTTAGGCTACGTGTTATCGTTAGGCTACGTGTTATCGCAAGGCTACGTATTATTGTGAGGATATGTGTTATCGTGAAGCTAGGTGTTATCGTTAGCGCTACGTGTTATCGTGAGGCTAAGTGTTATCGTGAGGCTACATGTTATCGTTAGGCTATATGTTATTGTTAGGCTATGTGTTATAGTGAGACTACGTGTAAACGTTAGGCTACGTGTTATCGTGAGGCTACGTGTTATCATTAGGCTACGTGTTATAGTGAAGCTACGTGTTATCGTGAGGCTACATGTTATTTATCGTGAGGCTACGTGCTATCGTTAGGCTATGTGTTATCGTGAGGCTACGTGTTATCGTTAGCCTACGTGTTATAGTGAAACTACGTGTTATAGTGAGACTATGTGTTATAGTGAGGCTACGTGTTATCGTGAGGCTACTTGTTATCGTGAGGCTACGTGTTATCGTGAGGCTATGTTTTATAATGAGACTACGTGTAATCGTGAGGCTACGTGTTATAGTTAGGCTACATGTTATCGTTAGGCTATATGTTATTGTTAGGCTATGTGTTATAGTGAGACTACATGTAAACGTTAGGCTACGTGTTATCGTGAGGCTATGTGTTGTTTATCGTGAGGCTACGTGTTATCCTTAGGCTACGTCTTATCGTGAGGCTACTTGTTATCGTTAGGCTACGTGTTATCGTTATGCTACGTGTTATCGTTATGCTACGTGTTATCGTGATCGCTACGTGTTATAGTGAGGCTACTTTTTATAGTAAGGCTACGTGTTATAGTGAGGCTACGTGTTATCGTGAGGCTATGTGTCATAGTGAGGCTATGTGTTATAGTGAGACTACGTGTTATCGTGAGGCTACGTGTTATAGCGTTGCTACGTGTTATCGCGAGGCTACGTGTTATAGTGAGGCTACGTGTTATCGTTAGGCTACGTGTTAACGTGAGACTATGTGTTATAGTGAGACTACGTGTTATAGTGAGGCTACGTGTTATCGTTAGGCTACGTGTTATAGTGAGGCTACTTTTTATAGTGAGGCTACGTGTTATAGTGAGGCTACGTGTTATCGTGTGGCTATGTGTTATAGTGAGGCTATGTGTTATAGTGAGACTACGTGTTATCGTGAGGCTACGTGTTATCGTGAGGCTACGTGCTATCGTTAGGCTACGTGTTATCGTTAGGCTACGTGTTATCGTGAGGCTACGTGTTATCGTGAGGCTACGTGTTATCGTTAGGCTACATGTTATAGTGAGGCTACGTGTTATCGTTAGGCTACGTGTTATCGTTAGCCTACGTGTTATCGTGAGGCTAAGTGTTATCGTTAGCCTACGTGTTATAGTGAGACTACGTGTTATGTTGAGGCTACGTCTTATCGTGAGGCTACGTGCTATCGTTAGGCTACGTGTTATCGTTAGGCTATGTGTTATCGTGAGGCTATGTGTTATCGTTTGTCTACGTGTTATCGTGAGGCTACGTGTTATCGTGAGGCTACGTGTAGTCGTTAGGCTACATGTTATCGTGAGGCTACGTGTTATTTATCGTGAGGCTACTTGTTATCGTGAGGCTATGTGTTATCGTTAGGCTACATGTTATCGTTAGGCTACGTGTTATCGTGAGGCTATGTGTTATAGTGAGGCTACGTGTTATAGTGAGGCTACATGTTATAGTGAGGCTACTTGTTATAGTGAGGATATGTGTTATCGTTAGACTACGTATTATCGTGAGGCTATGATTATAGTGAGACTATGTGTTATAGTGAGGCTACGTGTAAACGTTAGGCTACGTGTTATCGTGAGGCTACGTGTTATAGTGAGGCTACGCGTTATAGTGAGCATATGTGTTATCGTTTGGCCACGTGTCATCGTGAGGCTACGTGTAAACGTTAGGCTACGTGTTATCGTGAGGCTACGTCTTATAGTGAAGCTACGCGTTATAGTGAGGATATGTGTTATCCTTAGGCTACGTATTATCGTGAGGCTACGTGTTATCGTTAGCCTACGTGTTATCGTGAGGCTACGTGTTATCGTGAGGCCACGTGTTGTCGTGAGACCACGTGTTATTGTGAGGCTACATGTTATCGTTAGGCTACATGTTATCTTGAGGCTATGTGTTATCCTGAGGCTATGTTTTATAGTGAGACTAAGTTTATTCGTGAGGCTACGTGTTTACGTTAGGCTACGTGTTATCGTTAGGCTACGTGTTATAGTAAGACTACTTTTTATAGTGAGGCTACGTGTTATCGTGAGGTTAAGTGTTATCGTTAGCCTACGTGTTATCGTGAGGCTACGTGTTATCGTTAGCCTACGTGTTATCGTGAGGCTACGTGTTATCGTGAGGCTACGTGTTATCGTTAGCCTACGTGTTATCGTGAGGCCACGTGTTGTCGTGAGACCACGTGTTATTGTGAGGCTACATGTTATCGTTAGGCTACATGTTATCTTGAGGCTATGTGTTATCCTGAGGCTATAATTTATAGTGAGACTAAGTTTATTCGTGAGGCTACGTGTTATCGTTAGGCTACGTGTTATCGTTAGGCTATATGTTATAGTGAGGCTATGCGTTATAGTGAGACTACATTTTATAGTGAGGCTACGTGTTATCGTGAGGCTATGTGTTATAGTGAGGCTATGCGTTATCGTTAGGCTACGTGTTATCGTTAGGCTACGTGTTATCGTTTGTCTACGTGTTATCGTGAGGCTATGTGTTATCGTTAGGCTACATGTTATCGTTAGGCTACGTGTTAACGTGAGGCTACGTGTTATACTGAGACTACCTGTTATAGTGAGGATATGTGTTATAATGAGGCTAAGTGTTATCGTGAGGCTACGTGTCATCGTGAGGCTACGTGTTATAGTGAGGCTATGTGTTATAGTGAGGCTACGTGTTATCGTGAGGCTACGTGTCATCGTGAGGCTACGTGTTATAGTGAGGCTATGTGTTATAGTGAAGCTACGTGTTATCGTTAGGCTACGTGTTATCGTGAGGCTACGTGTTATAGTGAGGCTACGTATTATAGCGAGGCTACGTGTTATCGTGAGGCTATGTGTTAACGTGAGGCTACGTGTTATCGTGAGGCAAGGTGTTATCATTAGGCTACGTGTTATCATGATCGCTACATGTTATAGTGAGGCTATGTGTTATAGTGAGACTACTTGTTATAGTGAGGCTACGTGTTATTTATCGTGAGGCCACGTGTTATCTTGAGGCTAAGTGTTATCGTGAGGCTACGTGTCATAGTGAGACTTACGTGTTACAGTGAGGCTACGTGTTATTGTTAGGCTACGTGTTATAGTAAGACTACGTTTTATAGTGAGGCTACGTGTTATCGTGAAGCTACGTGTTATCGTGAGGCTACGTGTTATAATGAGGCTATGTGTTATAGTGAGGCTAAGTGTTATCGTGAGGCTACGTGTTATCGTGAGGCTAGGTGTTATCATTAGGCTACGTGTTATCGTGAGACTACTTGTTATAGTGAGGCTATGTGTTATAGTGAGATTAATTGTTATAGTGAGGCTACATGCTATAGTGTTAACGTGAGGCTACGTGTTATCATTAGGTTAAGTGAAATCGCGAGGCTACGTGTTATCGTGAAGCTACGTGTTATAGTGAGACCTATGTGTTACAGTGAGGCTACGTGTTATAGTGAGACTACGTGTTATAGTGAGGCTACGTGTTATCGTGAGGCTATATATTATTGTGAGGCTATGTGTTATAGTGAGACTACGTGTTATAGCGAGGCTACGTGTTATCGTGAGGCTACGTGTTAACGCGAGGCTACGTGTTATCGTGAGGTCATGTGTTATGGTGAGACTATGTGTTATAGTTAGACTACATGTTATCGTGAGGCTACGTGTTATAGTGAGGCTACGTGTTATCGTGAGGCTACGTGATATCGTGAGGCTACGTGTTATAGCGATGCTAAGTTTTATAGCGAGGCTACGTGTTATCGTGAGGCTACGTGTTATAGTTAGGCTACGTGTTATCGGGAGGCTACTTGTTATCGTGAGTCTACGTGTTATCGTGATGCTACGTGTTATCGTTAGGCTACGTGTTATCGTGAGGCTATGTGTTATAGTGAGACTAAGTGTTATAGTGAGACTAAGTGTTATAGTGAGGCTACGTGTTATCGTGATGCTACGTGTTATCGTGAGGCTACGTGTTATCGTGAGGCTACGTGTTATTTATCGTGAGGCTACTTGTTATCGTGAGGCTATGTGTTATCGTGAGGCTACGTGTTATCGTGAGGCTACGTGTTATCGTGAGGCTATGTGTTATCGTGAAGCTACGTGTCATCGCGAGGCTACGTGTTATTGTGAGACTCACACACACACACACAGAAACACACAAACCCACAGACATAGACACACACACACACACACACACACACAGACACACACACACACACACACACACACACACACACACACACACACACACACACACACACACACACACACACACACACACACACACACACACACAGACACACACACAGACACACAGACACACAGACACACAGACACACAGACACACACACACACACACACACACACAGACACACACAAACGCACAGACACACACCCAAACACAGACCGAGAGGCTACGTGTTATCCTTTGGCTACGTGTTATCGTGAGGCTATGTGTTATAGTGAGATTACGTGTTTTAGTGAGGCTACGTGATATCGTGAGGCTAAGTGTTATCTTGAGGCTACGTGTTATCGTTAGGCTACGTGTTATCGCTAGGCTACGTGTTATAGCGAGGCTACGTGTTATAGTGAGACTACGTGTTACAGTGAGGCTACGTGTTATCGTTAGGCTACATGTTATCGTGAGGCTACGTGTTATAGCGTTGCTACGTGTTATCGTCAGGCTACGTGTTATCGCGAGGCTACGTGTTATATTGAGACTACTTCTTATAGTGAGGCTACGTGTTAACGTGAGGCTACGTGTTATCATTAGGCTAAGTGTTATCGCGAGGCTACGTGTTATCTTGAGGCTACGTGTTATCTTGAGGCTACGTATTATCGTGAGGCTACATGTTATAGTGAGACCTATGTGTTATAGTGAGACTATGTGTTATCGTGAGGCTACATGTTATAGTGAGGCTACGTGTTATCGTGAGTCTACGTGTTATCGTGATGCTACGTGTTATCGTTAGGCCATGTGTTATCGTGAGGCTGCGTGTTATCGTGAGGCTATGTGTTATCGTTAGGCTACGTGTTATCGTTAGGTTACGTGTTATCGTGAAGCTACGTGTTATCGTGAGGATACGTGTTATCGTTAGGCTACGTGTTATCGTTAGGTTACGTGTTATCGTGAGGCTACTTGTTATCGTGAGGCTACTTGTTATCGTGAGACTATGTGTTATCGTTAGCCTACGTGTTATTTATCTTGAGGCTACTTGTTATCGTGAGACTATGTGTTATCGTTAGCCTACGTGTTATCGTGAGGCTACGTGTTATCGTGAGGCTACGTGTTATCGTAAGCCTACGTGTTATCGTGAGGCCACGTGTTGTCGTGAGACCACGTGTTATTGTGAGGCTACATGTTATCGTTAGGCTACATGTTATCTTGAGGCTATGTGTTATCCTGAGGCTATATTTTATAGTGAGACTAAGTTTATTCGTGAGGCTACGTGTTATCGTTAGGCTACGTGTTATCGTTAGGCTATATGTTATAGTGAGGCTATGTG
>NW_027595534.1:35000-37500 GCF_031162955.1 Sander vitreus | reverse complement strand
ATTATTTTCTGGTCTACCAGTCAACGAACACAGAAGTTAAAAGGGTAGCTTGACAAGTGACCGAGTGGAGTCAGAAAATGCTGGCCTTTTGAGCCAATATACAAGCAGGCGCCATCTTGGGAAAGCAGTCATGACCAGTCGAATGACGAACGCTGTGTAAGCAGTAACCAGTAGCATAGCTCAAGCACGGCGCTCGTCGTTCAACTCGTCATGACTGCTTTCCCCAGATGGCGCCTGCCTGTATACGTGAAAGCTACTGTCTTTCTAAACTCTCTTTTTAATAAACTGTCTGTACACTTCCAAAGTTCTCAATGCTTGAGTTAACATGTAGGGACCTCATTATGCTACTGTTGAAGTGTGGTGATATGTTGACCCTTGCTAGTGCTGTAGAAATAGAGATTTCTTTTTACTTTCCTTCTGCTTCAGAAGCTAATCAGCTGTTAGCGCTAGCTTCTTTCAAGCTAGAGACACATTTGATTAGCATGACAACATGTCCCAGAGAACAGTTGACTCGCTATCAATGTGTTATTAACCCCTAGGTTCATTTTGCGCCGGAATCGTCCTTTAAGGGTATCTGGTCCTCTCCCCCCCCCCCAGGGGAAACACCGGCACAGCCAGCTCAGAGCGGTGAAACCGTGGATCATGGGTAGGCAGCTGTACCTGTACGGGGGACGGCAGAGAGACGTCACCTCTGCAGCATGCTCTGCTACTTGTTCAGTTAACAGGGACAGCAATAGAGGTTATAACTGTGGTTACTTATTAACCCCCACGCAGACAACGCTCGCTTATATATAATATAATATAATATAGTATAATGATGCTCTGAGACACGCTGTACCATGTTCTCCAGTAACAAAGACAGAGATACAACAATGTATAACTAATACATGGAGGTCATGGGAGCTACAGCAAGCGTGGTCCTAACGTTAGGTTGTTCACACACAAGCTGCTAAATCCATTTTACAGTTCACACCCATCTATTTTTAGGGAGTGAAAGTCTGGCTCTGTGGAGCCCTGAACAGACCTGATACCAGGGTGCTGTCATGTCTGAGTCGTGTGACTCTAACAACAGGAAGCTGTCCTGTGATGATCCTCTTCCTGCTGATTTCTTCTCTTGTTATTCAGCTGTTGATCAGACAGATCTTTGTCTCTTTCTGCCTTCCAGTTCTCAGTCTGGTTAACCGTTGGTCAGCATCATGTTCTCCCTGTACAACTAACTAAAGAACATCTGGTCATTATTAAAGGACTTTCTTTATATGACTTTATATTCAAATATCATCTAGTCAAACTGTAGGAAGTTTTTTATCTCGACATCTGAATTAAAACTCTTTATTTAACACTTCTAACTAGAAAACAGTTTAAATATAACCATTAAAAAGACTTTATGAACAGTATTGCTCACTGATCTGTCATCATGTCTGAGTATTACAGTTCATGTGAGCAGCAGCAGCCTGGCTCTACCTGGACACTGATGACATCATGTCATCTCTGCTCTCTGATTGGCTGCTCAGAGTGTAAGAGATCAGCTGCTGCTGGAGTTTCTGTCAGTCGTCCTCAGACTGTTGTTCAGGTCTACAGAGAGACTCAGACAGGTTCAGGTCTACAGAGAGACTCAGACAGGTTCAGGTCTACAGAGAGACAGGTTCAGATCTACAGAGAGACAGGTTCAGGTCTACAGAGAGACTCAGACAGGTTCAGGTCTACAGAGAGACTCAGACAGGTTCAGGTCTACAGAGAGACAGGTTCAGGTCTACAGAGAGACTCAGACAGGTTCAGGTCTACAGAGAGACTCAGGCAGGTTCAGGTCTACAGAGAGACTCAGACAGGTTCAGGTCTACAGAGAGACAGGTTCAGGTCTACAGAGAGACAGGTTCAGGTCTACAGGGAGCTGAAGATGATGAAGATGATGAAGATGATGGTGGTCCTCGTCCTCTCCGGTCTCCTCTGTGTCTCAGCTGACGGTAAGTTTCAGTCAGATATAATCTCCTGATTCAGTCAGATATAATCTGATTCAGATTTTTCTCTCCAGTTCTACATGAGGACCTTAGTATCACCGGCTGTTCAGACTCTGATGGAGAGATGATGTATACTCTGGATGGTGAAGAGATGTGGTACGCAGACTTCATCAACAAGAGAGGAGTCGAGCCTCAGCCCAGTTTCATAGATCATATAACCTACCCAGGAGGAACTTATGAACAAATGCTGTGGCTAATCAACAGGTCTGCAGAGCGAACCTGAAAGTACAACGTGAAGCCATGAAGGACCTCCCAATGGGAGCACGGTAAAGACAAACACATCTCATACTTCTGTCTCCTTTATCTCTTCACTTATTCAAACTGAAAGTCAGACATTTACAGTTATTCTGACTTTCTGTAATAAATACAACACACTTCCACAATATTGTAAAATAAAATTACAACAGCTTTCTAATAAATGTTATGTACCAGTGAAATTAAATGCATAACTTATGAACCTGATAATGTGTTTAATTTATTTAGCT
>NW_027595534.1:20000-30000 GCF_031162955.1 Sander vitreus | reverse complement strand
ACTTTAGTTACTCCACTACATTCATCTGTTCCAGCTTTAGTTACTAGTTACTTTAGTTACCAGTTACTTTAGTTACTCCACTACATTCATCTGTTACAGCTTTAGTTACTAGTTACTTTAGTTACTAGTTACTTTAGTTACTAGTTACTTTAGTTACTCCACTACATTCATCTGTTCCAGCTTTAGTTACTAGTTACTTTAGTTACTAGTTACTTTAGTTACTCCACTACATTCATCTGTTCCAGCTTTAGTTACTAGTTACTTTAGTTACTCCACTACATTCATCTGTTCCAGCTTTAGTTACTAGTTACTTTAGTTACTAGTTACTCCGCTACATTCATCTGTGCCAGCTTTAGTTACTTGTTACTTTAGTTACTAGTTACTTTAGTTACTCCACTACATTCTGTTTGATGGGCTTGTAAATAAGCCAATGGGTGAACTTGGGTCCGTGAGCTGACCAATCAGCTATCATCTAGGCTACGTTAGATCGCTAGATTTACGTCCCCTCACGTCCCTTTTGGCGCTACATCGGAACGTCGTATAAAGCTGCTGTTATTCACTCGGTAAGAGAAGAAGGCATTTAGTGGATTAAATCAGTTCTACATACTATATAGTATCTAATGCTGGCTATTCCTTGTTGTTAATAGAACGAAAGAGCTGTTCCTGATCCCACTGTCGTCACGGAGTTAAAGGCAGTGAACTCCATTAAAATGGTGAGTCATTCCTTAGCACTAGGCCTTGAGTTCGCTAGCATCGATGCTAATCGGGGCTAATCATGGATGTATTAAGAGAACGGTGCTAATAGTTCAAAGCTAACGGGTTAGCTAAGGTGCTGTGTTCATATGCTAATAGGGTAATTAGCCCCAAAAGGCTAATGATTCTATCTATTGGTTATGGAAAGTAATGTTGCTTTTCAACACTATTGCTAGCTGTGGGTATTTTGTTGAATGAATGTTAGGACAAGTTGTGAGTTTAATTGTTTAACTGGAGTTTATGGTGAAGTAACTTTAAAGAGGCTAATGTTTAGTGCATTCTTTCTACTGTTACCGGTGCAGGGAGGATAAATAAGCACATGTCTGGGTGGCGAGCTACAGGATCCAGACTCTGAACTTAGACCTGTTGCCCTGGACTCCTTCTTCATGGTGGTAGGACCAACAGAAACCAAACTCATATGGGCCCCAACGTTGAACATCTCTGAACTCTTGTCATCAAAGAACAATTGAGCTCATAGAACTGAAAAGGGTTTCTGTTATGTGCTCACTTTATTATTTTAGTTGTTATTTTTCATACCTGTGTTTTATCTGTATATGTGTATGCCATGTTTCTGTGTATATTAACACACTTCTCAAACTTTATCCTGGTTTCCTCGTCTCTTTATTGATGTTCAATTCTCTGGCTCTTAATCTCGTTTTCTTCTGGTTCTGGTCCAAAGTCACCCTGATATCAACTAAATAACACTACTACGAGCTATTTCATGAATGTACATTCTTACTACATCGTAATAAGGTTTATAAACACTGTTTTTACTTGTTTCTGTTGTAGCTGCTAGCCTTAGCAGCTCATTTATAAATGCTTTGTAAAGCATAGTAAGTCCTCACTTTAGATCACACCATGTAGTCAACTAACCAGCAGTAACTCATGAGTTAATCATGGAGTACATTATTGGTAAGTATTTGTAACAGATGTGTTAACACCCCAGCTGTTAGTTTAGGCCTTTTTCTAAATCATAACATTTTATTTAAGACATGAACAAATGTAGGTGTAGAGAGTCTGTTAATCATTAACTTCCCAGTTTTAACCGACCTTTTACGTTCCTGAGTACCTCGTTAATAATGGTAAGAAGACTTCATTTACACATGGTTAATGCATCATTTATGAAGTATTAAAACATCAACTGATGAACGTTTTTCATGAGCTTACTACAGACCAACCATCTGCTAGCTGTGTTTACTAATACTTTACTGATTACAATGGATGTAGGAAATATGATTTACAAATGATAAACAGAGACATTACTAATAGTTTGTAGATAGTTTATAAAGGGAACATTATTTAAAGTACCAATGGTTTTTGCAATACTTATTAAGTGTCAAACTTCTATTTATAAACATTATTGAGAGCTTTATTCACTATGAACAAACCAGTTATGAGTGTGTCTACTAATGCTTTATTATGAGAGTTAACAGGAGCAATGCTTTACAAATGATGAACAACGCAGTTAGTAATAGTTTATAACTGGTTTATAATGGGGAAATGATTTCATTTATAAATGGTTGTTTCATTATCTATTAAGTATAAATCATGTACTTAAATGTATTGTTTTAGATTATTTTACTATGAACAAACCATTAACTAATAGGTAACTAATGCTTAACAAATGATCAGTTATGGATAGTTATTATAAAGTGCTACCAAACAATGATCAACATCATGTTGGCCTAAATGTTGTTGAGATGTAATATCTAAGTCAACAACAATGATCAACATCCATATAACGTACGATGAGTAGTTCTAGTAATTATGTTGATATTTCAACAGAGCTGACTGTATTATCAGAAACTCAATATTAAAGGCTTCAGAATCATAATAATAATAATAATAATAATCATAATAATAATAATCATAATCATAATCATAATCATCTTGATCAGCCCTTCTTTAGTGTCCAGTGTGCCAGTGTTGAGTGTGTTTAAGGTCCATCAGCAGCCTGTAGTCTGAGCTGTCTGCCTGGTAACAGGTGATGCTTGGATAGGATTGGATGCTGCAGGTCATGTGATCATGTCCTCTGGTTTTTAGAGCAGCTCTCAGTCAGTACGTTTACATGCACATAATATTCCGCTTTTTGCCCTTATTCCGAAAAAAGACGATATTCCGACTAAACTGTTTAGACGGCTAATGAAAGTGAATATTCCTCTAATATTCACGTTTACATGCAGCCCGTGCAAAACAGGATTCTTTCAAAGTTTACCAGCGGAGGACTTGTTGGACCGCGTGAACACAGGAGTCCCCTCTTTCATTCCTTTTAACTTCTTGAAAAGGTCGGCATAGCGATGTGTGCTCATATCCAAAAACCTCTTTGATAAAGTCTTTGATAATGTTTAGAAGTAGCTGTGTTTCTCCTTCTTATCGGGTCTGCAGCTGTTTCTGAATAATAGTGAAATAATTGTGATGTAAACATCATCATCTCGTTAAACATAATTATGTAAAGAGCACTGCACTTGTTGAGATGTAATATCTCAGTCAACAACAATTATCAACATCATGTCCATATAACGTACAATCAGAGGTGGAAAAAGTACTCAATATTATACTCAAGTAAAACTACCAATACTTTGATGAAATATTACTCAAGTACAAGGGAAATTACCAAAGAAATACTGAAAATGTACGCAGATCAAGGCCAAATCACGTGTTCTGACTCCATAAATGGGTTAGACCCTAACGTTCCCAGCCCAGACTAGCAGTTAGCTTCTACACACCTAAGCAGCCTGTATGAGCTAATTAGATGTATGTGAATTCATTTCGTCAGTCTCCTACATACGTTGTACCTACAGGGCTGGGCTCCGCACTCCAGCACACGCACACCTGCAAACTAGTCGCTTTTCGGCGAAAATCGTCATTTTGAATGGGAAAATGTCATCCACGTGAATCGTGTAGATCTGAAGAGTTTTTATTTGGGGGTCCCTGACTCAGTGCTAATACGGTACCCGGTGCCTTAACGGCCGTTATCTTCCACTCCAAATAGCAACGCGGATTGAGGTGCCACTTAAATGCCTGCACTTCTCTCTGATGCTCCTAAACAGTTCTATGGGTCCGACCAACACGTTGCAGTTCTTCTTCTACTTCTTTTTAATTGCGACTTACAACCAGAGAAGAAGAACCTGCTTACGTTCGTCCAAAAAAGGTCTGGTGTGGTGGTTCCGGGCGCGATTTTTTTACTCAGTAACGGATTTGTAATACAATACTTCACTCAAAAACGTAACCAAGTACATTTTAAAATACTGATTTTAAAAAACCACTTGAAAAATACAAAACTACTAAATAGGCCTACAGTAACGGGAGTACATTTATTTTGTTATCTTACACCTCTGTGTACGATGAGTAGTTCTAGTAATCATGTTGACATTTCAACAGAGCTGACTGTATTATCAGAAACTCAATATTAAAGGCTTCAGAATCATAATAATAATAATAATAATAATAATAATAATAATAATAATAATCGTGATCAGCCCTTCTTTAGTGTCCAGTGTGCCAGTGTTGAGTGTGTTTATGGTCCATCAGCAGCCTGTAGTCTGAGCTGTCTGCCTGGTAACAGGTGATGCTTGGATAGGATTGGATGCTGCAGGTCATGTGATCATGTCCTCTGGTTTTTAGAGCAGCTCTCAGTGAGACTGAGTCAGTGTTTGTTAAGAGAACAGAGGAACATGGCTTCATCCTTTCTCAGCGTCTCCCTGCTCTTCATCAGCCTCTACACAGCAGGTAGGATCAATACTCTGATCACTGATCAGTACACACTTTACACTGTTAATACTTCATCAGCCTCTACACAGCAGGTAAGATCAATACTCTGATCACTGATCAATACCCACTTTATACTGTTAATACTTCATCAGCCTCTACACAGCAGGTAGGATCAATACTCTGATCACTGATCAATACTCTGATCACTGATCAATACACACTTTATACTGTTAATACTTCATCAGCCTCTACACAGCAGGTAGGATCAATACTCTGATCACTGATCAATACTCTGATTAATCACTGAGGTTCAAATTGATTTGTTCTTCTTTAGATGGATTTCGGAGTTATGATCTGGGCCGTTGTGTGTTCAACTCCTCTGATCTGAAGGACATCGAGTACATCTACTCAATGTACTACAACAAGTTAGAGTTATGTCAGGTTCAGCAGCAGTTTGGGGAAGTATGTTGGATACACTGAGTCTGGGAGTGAAGAACGCAGAACGTTGGAACAATGATCCTTCAGAACTGGCTCAGAGGAGAGCTGAGAAGGAGAGATACTGCAAACACAACATTGATATCTGACTACCAGAATGCTCTGACTAAATCAGGTGAGTTAATGTTTCTGTAACATCATCATCATCATCATCATCATCATCATCATCATCTGATTTATTAATTCACTGAATCATCATCAACTCATCTACTGATTCATCTGACTGCTAGTTCATAATAATCAGATTTATTTAAACTTTCAGCAGGAAATGAGATGGTGAAGTTATTCTGAACCAGTTGGCTTCATGAATATTTCATTATTACACATCATTTAAAATAAACATTAAACTATAATCTGGTGTAATAAGTTAATATTTAATGAATGATTGTGCTGTTGAAATCAAAGCACCACCTGCTGGTGGAGCCCTGGTACTGCAGCCACTGATAATACATATTAATATTATAATGATTATAATGATTATAGTGATTATTCTTTATGAACTCTACTGACAACAGTAATATTATTATGACTGGTGTTATATTTAAACATCAGAGTTTGATTTTAGACTCTAGATTTACTTTCACACGTTATTAGTTTATGATCATTCACTCATATTCAAACGTTATTGGGTGATGTCTGACTTAATAACATTTAAAATAATATAAAGTCATGTTCCTGTTATAAATGATTTACTGCCAAACTGAAAACTGCTCTAAATAATAATGTTCAGTATGTTTCAACATGTATTTAATCTCCTGATTTCATCTCATTTCTGCTGTTAATGGCAGTTTTTATAATGGTGGATTCTCCCAGAATGCTCCTGGGAAATCTGTCAGTCAACCATCAAAACCAGTGGGCGGGACATAACTGAAAGGCACCAATCAGAGGACACCATTTCACTGCTCTGGTTTCTGAAGGGTTGTCGGCCGAGTGGAAGGACATTTAATGAAGGGACGTAATAAATAATGTGATGGACATGTTTTGTGTGTTTCAGCTGAGCCGTATGTCAGACTGAGCTCTACGGCGTCCCCTGGTGGTAAACATTCAGCCATGTTGGTCTGCAGCGTCTACGACTTCTACCCCAAACAGATCAGAGTGAGCTGGACCAGAGACGGACAGGAAGTCACCTCTGATGTCACTTCCACTGATGAGCTGGCAGACGGTGATTGGTACTACCAGATCCACTCTCACCTGGAGTACACGCCCAGGTGAGTCACCTCCAGGTCCAGTTAGGTCCAGGTCCAGGTTCTGGTCCAGGTCCAGGTCCAGTATTCTCAGTAAGAGACAGAATCTCTGATGTGCTGGTTTGTGTCAGCAGGTCTGGAGAGAAGATCTCCTGTATGGTGGAACACGCCAGCCTGAGAGAGCCTCTGATCACTGACTGGGGTAAAGACCTGTCTGTCTCTCTACCTGTCTGACTCCCTCCCTGTCTCTCTCTACCTGTTTGTCTCTCTCCCTGTCTGACTATCTCTATATCTGTCTGTCTGACTCTCTACCTGTATCTCTCTCTTCCTGTCTGTCTCCTGACCTGTCTGACTCTCTCTCTCTCCCTGTCTGTCTGTCTCTCTCCCTGTCTGTCTGTCTGCTGACCTGTCTGACTCCCTCCCTGTCTCTCTCTACCTGTCTGTCTCTCTTTCCCTGTCTGTCTCTCTTTCCCTGTCTGTCTCTCTCTCTACCTGTTTGTCTCTCTACCTGTCTGACTCTCTCTCTACCTGTCTGTCTCTCTCCCTGTCTGTCTGTCTCCTGACCTGTCTGTCTCTCTCTCCCTGTCTGTCTGTCTCCTGACCTGTCTGTCTCTCTCCCTGTCTGTCTGTCTCCTCTCCCTGTCTGTCTGTCTCCTGACCTGTCTGTCTCTCTCTCCCTGTCTGTCTGTCTCCTGACCTGTCTCTCTGTCTCCTGTCCTGTCTGTCTCTCTCTCCCTGTCTGTCTGTCTCCTGACCTGTCTGTCTCTCTCTCTCCCTGTCTCTCCCTGTCTGTCTCCTGACCTGTCTGACTCTCTCTCTCTCCCCCTGTCTGTCTGTCTCCTGACCTGTCTGTCTCTCTCCCTGTCTCTCCCTGTCTGTCTCCTGACCTGTCTGTCTCTCTCCCTGTCTGTCTGTCTCCTGACCTGTCTGTCTGTCTCCTGACCTGTCTGTCTCTCTCCCTGTCTGTCCTCAGACCCGTCCATGCCTGAGTCTGAGAGGAACAAGCTTGCCATCGGAGCCTCAGGACTGATCCTGGGTCTGGTCTTATCTCTGGCTGGATTCATCTACTACAAGAGGAAGGCCCGAGGTCAGAACACTGCTCGCTGTAGATTAGTTCAGACCTCTTTACAGAACATTAGACCAGTTTCACAATAGTTCCAGTCTCAGAGGAGTTCCAGACCAGGGCCAGAGTCTCAGACCAGGTCCAGAGTCTGAACCCTGATTATCTTTACTACTCCTTCTGAAAAGTCTCTAAAAGTTCTTCTCTAAAATAACCTTTTTATTTGGTTTAGTTTCAGACCAGATCAGTTTTAAGGACTAATGTCTGGATGTGTTGTCTCTTCTCTTTAATCCAGGACGGATTCTGGTTCCCAGTAGCTGATTCTGGACCTGGTTCTGGTCCTGTAGCTGTTTGTCAGATGGAATAAAAAGCAGCTGCTGCTTCAACCTGCTTCGTGTGTTTCAGCTCAGCAGACTGTCGGTGCTGGACCGACTCAACTCCTGATTCTCTGATGATCTGGACTCTGATACTCAGCTGGTCTGAACCTGATCCAGGACTGTGGTGTTACTCTGACGGTCCTGGACCAGGTCTGAACCCTGATCCAGGACTGTGGTGTTACTCTGACAGTCCTGGACCAGGTTTAGTCTGGTATCTCAGCTGGATCTGAACTCTGCTTCATCTACATGTGATATGATTCTTTACTGTGTGAAATCAATATTTTTCAGCCACTTATATCCATAAACGTAATAACTCTGGTGTTTAAATCAAATAGAATCCAGTTCTGTGAATGATTTGGGGGCTGGCAGGTTGTGTGATTGTTAGATTTATATATTTTTACTGGAGTGGAACATTTTCTAACCCTAATAAAGTGATCAGAAGACTCTGTGACTCACTGTGGATTCATTGATCAGATGATGAACTGGAAGTATTTCATGGCTAAAGATCCATGTCTCATAACAAGTTATTCCCCAACAGATGAAATATGTTACGGCTGCTCCCTCTGAGTCCATCACTTCACTAAGATGGATTCAGTCCTTTAGTCTTTTTCATGCTGAATGATTCATCTCTAAGAAACGTATCACAACATTTCTGGGAAACAAGATTTAAAGTGGTGCTTTGGTATTAAAATCAGTTGATGAAATCAACAAAATCATACAAGTGTTAGTCCACTACAGATTACTTCAATCAAAGACAGAACTAATATTAGTATTCTCATAATACTGTATTTCTTTATTCACAGTCCATCATTGATGATATTAACCCATCACTGGTCTTACAGCAGCTTCAATGACATCATGATATCAATATTAATGTATGTTTCTAGTCATTATTAGAAGGTCTAACATGAACTATTAACCCATCACTGGTCTTACAGCAGCTTCTTCTCATGATATCAATATTAATGTATGTTTCTAATCATTATTAGAAGGTCTAACATGAACTATTAACCCATCACTGGTCTTACAGCAGCTTCTTCTCATGATATCAATATTAATGTATGTTTCTAATCATTATTAGAAGGTCTAACATGAACTATTAACCCATCACTGGTTATATCTGTGAGTACCTGAACCTGTCTCACCTTAAACTCTTCACCATTAAACAGCCTGACGTTGATTCTTCATCTTATTTCTCTGTTGGTTTAACCCTTGTGTTGTCTTCCATTGATGTTGATCTGTTTTTAATTCATTTCTACAGTGAAGAAGAGGGACAACATCAGAGACTTGTTGGTCTTTTTAGGAGCACAGTTATATATTTCTACCTTAATTATCATCTCTAATGACAAGAGAAAATCTAAAGTATGAACCAGTGAATGAGCTGTTGAGGAGATTCTTCTCCAGTCATATCAAACATTTCTCCCTCTCAGTGCTACTGGGACAAGATGTTACAAACTGCTGTTCAGACACACAACAGTCATCAGATGTACTGTAGATATATTTAATAGAACATGAATGAAAGTCTTTCCAAGCAGTCAGCTAACTACATGAGAGTCCAGACTTAAAGTGGTCCCCCTGTCTGGTCTCTGGTATCAAACAGCAGATTCTCTGATAAAAGATGAAACTGATGATGAACATATCACAACATGTGTCTGTGCTGCAGGTTTTAAAAGTCTGGATTCAGATTATCAAACTTCTATCTCAACCTCTGGAGTTTAGTTTGACTAAATGTGTGTTTGTCCTTTCAGACATGAGCTTTATTTCTCCGTTTACTGATCAGTTTGAGTGATCAGTGGTGTTGGAGCTGAGCTGAGTTCATTGACTGCTGTTGCTGTTGCTGTAATAAAGTAGATATGGTCATATTCAGAGAACGCTGACTGGTAGCTGACATCAACAGTGTGATTGAAAAGCCAACGCTGCCACCTAGAGGCTGAACTCTGGACCTTCATCTACAGGTCCAGGAGGAGTTCTGATGGTCTTTACTGTCAAATAGTTTCCATGTGGACTTAATGAAGAGTTACCCCTGAATATAATGTCAGAACTAACTCACGGTTTCTATTCCCTTCCATACCAATGAGATATACACTTAGTTACTGGAGGCTAGTTCTATGTAACACATGTCACGTTGTTAGAGATTGATTAGTCAACAGCTGACGTTGCTCTGACCATGTTTCACGATTTTATAGCCTTTTTTATTTTACCATTCAACAAGCAAGTTTTATAAAATAATTACATTCACATTTGTATTTGATTTGAACAGTTTATCTGATTAATAGGTCACCCTGGACATGGGTTGTTAGAGCTTCTCCCATCAGGCAGGTGCTACAGATTACCCAGAATCCACCCTAACACACTGAGAAATAGATGTTTCCCAACTGAAATAACACTACTGAGCTCTGGACATGGAACAAGAATCAAAG
>NW_027595534.1:0-12500 GCF_031162955.1 Sander vitreus | reverse complement strand
TGTCTGTCTGTCTGTGTAGTCTGTCTGTCTGTCTGTCTGTCTGTCTGTGTGAGTCTGTCTGTGTGTCTGTCTGTCTGTCTATCTGTCTGTGTGAGTCTGTCTGTCTGTCTGTCTGTCTGTCTGTGTAGTCTGTCTGTCTGTCTGCCTGTCTGTGTGAGTCTGTCTGTGTCTGTCTGTCTGTCTGTCTGTCTGTCTGTCTGTCTGTCTGTCTGTCTGTGCTATCTGTCTGTCTGTCTGTCTGAGTCTGTCTGTGTGTCTGTCTGTCTGTCTGTGTGAGTCTGTCTGTCTGTCTGTCTGTCTGTGTGAGTCGGTCTGTCTGTCTGTCTGTCTGTGTGAGTCTGTCTGTCTGTGTGTGTGTCTGTCTGTGTGTCTGTCTGTCTGTCTGTGTGAGTCTGTCTGTCTGTGTGTGTCTGTCTGTCTGTGAGTCTGTCTGTCTGTCTGTGTGAGTCTGTCTGTCTGTCTGTCTGTCTGTGTGAGTCTGTCTGTCTGTGTGAGTCTGTCTGTGTGAGTCTGTCTGTCTGTCTGTCTGTGAGTCTGTCTGTCTGTCTGTCTGTGTGTGTGAGTCTGTCTGTCTGTCTGTCTGTCTGTGAGTCTGTCTGTCTGTCTGTGTGAGTCTGTCTGTCTGTCTGTCTGTCTGTGTGAGTCTGTCTGTCTGTGTAGTCTGTCTGTCTGTGTGTCTGTCTGTCTGTCTGTCTGTGTGAGTCTGTCTGTCTATCTGTCTGTCTGTCTGTCTGTGTGAGTCTGTGTGTCTGTCTGTCTGTCTGTCTGTCTGTCTGTGGTACAGTGAGTGAGAGAGTGATGGTGATTATCTTCAGAGTGAGTAGTGACTTGCTTTACGGTTATAACTTTTAATAATATTCCTGACATTTGATCAAAATGTCAGGAATATTATTAGAGACACTTGCACCGTAGTGCTGCTGAATTTTTGATGTTATTTAATAAATCTCATTTTTTTATATCTGTCATGCTTTTGTGTTTGTCAGTACATTTTTCAGCTTGACATGTTTAGTAATGCATTAAATAAAAATAAATTTAAATGCTTTTAATGATTTATTATTACAACTTAATGTCCAATTGAGTCAAGAGCATAAGCCATAGTCTTTGAATGTGTTGAGGGATCTGACAGCTGCTGTTCCTGTGTCACGGTAAGTCTCCTGAAGGGTGACATGTTTTTTACTTCCCACCCAGTGACGTGATAACTCAAATGAAGTATGAGACACATATGTTTAATGTTTAATTGCTATATATAGAGCACTGGTGGGTGTTGTTTGCATAAATATATGAAAGTAGAAGATAGATGTCAGAATTCATACATATACACACACATATATATATATATATATATATATATATAGACATCTTTGGGTCAACTCCACTAACTGGAATTAAAATAAATGGCGATAGTACCTAATTTAGTTGTTATTGAGATCTGACTGTATCCCAGACCGCTGCGACTGTCTAAAATTGTAACAAACGAGCATTTTTTATAGTTTAGTTCTGGTAGGCTACTCTTTGGTAAGTAGTAGTTGAATTAAGAGAACAGTATATTTGTAAATCTGCTTACTCTTCATGTTAACCCCCCACTTGGTCTTGTAGTAAGAGACAGGTATTTGCAGCAATTAAATATCACTATATCTGAAGCCCTTTTAACAATAGACCCACATAAAATATACAATAAAAGGCAAATGTGATGCCATTAGGTTCTTAGTGTGACAGTGTTTAGTCAGTTTTTAGTGCGACAGCGCTTATTATATTTAAGCAGGTAATAATGACAGCAGCTCTTCACCACTTTTTTATTACATTTTTTGGGAGGATTATTGGGATTGATTAATTAAATAAAGTTTGAGCAGCCAGTGCCTACTGATGTCTGGCAATACTAAAATAACATACTACAAAGTTCTGCATTTTCTTTGGGCTACTCAAACAAGCTGCAAAGGAGATCCGTGCTTGATTAGTGTGGCCTGACCTTCTTCTTTACTGATTGGGTGATTAGAGTTCAAATCTATTGGCTGTGAAAACCACAGGACGGAGTTGATTAGCAAAACGCCACCAGGTGTCTAAGAAGCATCTGGTGGCGCTTTATTAAACGCCTGGTTACGCCACAAACGGCGTTCAAAACGCCGTGCGAATTGTGACCCTTTTGGCTTTCCATACTCATCCTCCTGCAGTAGTGTTTTATATTAGCTAGTGCTGACCATTAGCAACCAGAACCGCTGAATGCCGATGAGTGATACGCAGCTAAGCACTGGCGCTGGAGGAAACGTGTAAGTAGGTTAACGTTTACAGTCAACGCCTTGCTATTAACTGCAGCTAAGTAACGTAACCTGGCGCCAACTTTGACTTATTATCACTCGTCAGCTGGGCTGTCATTGGAGCAAAAAAACAGCTAAGCTTTATTGGCTATGTATCAAATTAGTCACGCGTCATTCTCATAGGGCGCAATGTGTCTGGGGCCTACACATACAAAACTCCTGCCTAATCGTCTCAACTTTTCTCTCCTGATATCCACTGTGGATTCGGCACAGTCAGGGGATCTGTGATCAGGCTTACCACAAAACAGTCACTGTTGTTCCTGTTATAACTCCATGTATGGAATGCTGCGGCTGAGGAGGCCATGTTTCCGGCGTTGGACCTTCTCGCCCTGCGCTCTGGCGCGCGTTCCTCGTCAGTGCCAGCATTCCTCCTTTCTCTCTGAGACACTTCTTTCTTCTGAGTGAGATTCTCAGTTCTTTCTCTGCTCTCCACCTCTTTTTTTTCAGAAAGTTCATCAACTCCTTTTGCTTTGTGAACATTATCGGCTTCTGATTTGGTGAATTCGAGAGCAAAGTCTTCTGCAATCATTTTCAACAAGATAGGACATAATAAACTTCCATAGGTGTCCGCTACAACACCTAGTGCGTCAAGGCTACGCACCTGTATCTCCGTCATTGTACAGTTTGCGCAAAGCGCTTACATCAGTTGCTCGGTTTACGGGAGTCAAGTCATAACTTATTCATATGAGCATTAATCACTAGATCTTTACGGCCAAATTGTTTTTGAAGCAGATCAATGGCAGTGTCATAAATATTAGACAAAGCGAGGCCTGCTACTGCACTCGCGGCGGTGCCAGTCAGAAATTATTTCAAATAACTGAATTTGTCGGTCTTGCTCAAACGTTCATTATCATGGATAGTTGTTTCGTACGGACTCAAATCCTTGCCACTTACTAATCTCCCCAGAAAACTTCTGAATAAGTTTGACTGTGTTCCCTCTATAAGGTCCAGATCCGTACTCCCTCTGTCCGGACTGGCTTTCTGCATCTTCCGTGCGCAACGCGAGTCTCACTCTCCGCACACTTATTGCATCCATATGCTCCAATGCTGTAGTCATCTCATCTTCCAACTCCTCGTCTTCCGTTTCTGCTTCAACGTCTTTATCATGTTCTCTGAGAAGCTTTTCTTTGTCCTTCAACTGATCAAGCAGTTCCTCCAGTTTCTCAAAGCCGGGTTCTTTAGCCAACTCGCCATCAATCTTCTGGTTGAGTTTTGTTGTTGCAGTTCGGACCACTCCCCACTTTATCTTCAGTCGCTTTAAATCTGCTGGATCCATAACTTGGGTTAGAATTTCCCACGCTTCTTTCAAATAATTCTTCACTCCCAGTCAGTCTTCTCCCTTTATTCTTCATGAACTGGATCCTTGAGTCCCGGGTTTCGGCACCAATTTAAGTACAAGGAAAGATTCCAATGAGAAGAGTTTTCTTGATCATTTTATTGCCTATTACGTTACAATTCTAATAAGCGCGGGGGAATGGGAACAAAGGCATTATGGAGTCTTTGTTTACGCTCTGCGTCCATGGTTCCGTTATCCTGGGGAACCCCAATAGGCCACACCCACTTCAACAGGGTATGTCCATATATGGAAACATGCGTCACACTGTAGAATGAACCCCTTATTGGCAGGGGGAACGTCTCCATTTGTAGAGCTAAATCCGCTGCAACGGCAATTGTTAGGGACATGCAATATAGCCACAACACTAGTCCTAGAGCAGACTCATCAAGAGAAGGTGCTCATGGCTTTTACTCAAGTACCAATTTGCATCTCTCAAGACATGGAAACTTATGAAATGTAATGTTCTATAATGTACATTTATTGATCACCTTAATGTTAAGTTGAATTATAAATGATCAATAACATTCACTAGTGTATACCACATTGACGAGAGCAGGGACTTGAAGTCACAGTGTTGAAAATAACAGGTTTTCTTGTTGACTAATGATCAGATGACTGTTACAATGTGAAGTGCTGCATTTATCTTTACATAAGTAGTGTGTGATTGGCTCATAACTAAGTCATTGCTGATATTCTACCTTCCTGTTCGTTGTTTTTATACAAGGTTACTTCAGTTTTCTAATGTAGGATATTTCCCTATAGTCATTGAACATGTTTTGGTCAGGGCCCGTGTTTAAACTGAAAGAAAACATTAAAATGAGATTGAATGATTCTGTGAACTATAATTTGGACATTAGATGTTCATTTTAAAGTCCAAGTGTGTTGATTTTCCTTCTGTGTTCTCTCCCAACCAAAGTCTAAAAAGAGGCGCTTGACCACAGCTGAAGCACGGCAGAATGCCGTCAGTGGTGAAGAGCTGGGGTCTTCCAGTGACAAAGAGAACGAGGGGGAAGAGGATGAGTCGCGAAAAGAAACTGAGAAACTGAGCACAGCCTCAAGACCCAAAGCAGCCAGCGTAAGACTGGGATTAGGATCGGGGGTCATCTTCAAGCGTGGTGTCTGAAACCAGTTGGCTCGTAGTAGGGGTGTCACGATTCTCCAAATCTTCGATTCCGACGATTCAATTCTCGATTTTTACTTTTTTAAAGCACAGGTTGCTATGCAGGTTGCTATGCCATTTTTAGACTAGACTTGTATGTAATATAATATCTGACCTTTGTTCGCAATGTACCACATTACATTGTCAAATTTAAAACATTTAACAACATAATGTAATAACATATCTTCAGTCAGTTGGAAACTTGACAATGGGTCAAAGTATAAAAAAAAAATAAAGTTTACCAGCAATCCTGAGGGCAGACCACACGGAGTTTGGTGTTAATGCCCCCAACGTCGTCTTCCAGGCAGCGCTGCCTGGAAGACGCTAGGATTAGGTTATGGTTGAAGACAACAGTCGCTTTGCTGCCTTGCAGGCTAAGTTGGGGGCATAAAACGCCATCGAGCCAGCAGAGCAGCGACCGATCGCTAGTAGGCTCGGGCAGTCCGCAAACGTAGTTGCTCTAAAGAGAGCAGCTTATGTTGGTTGTTATAACCGACATGAGCTGCTCTGTTCTCTCTAATAATATAACCAACATAAGCTGCTCTGTTCTCTCTAATAATATAACCGACATGAGCTGCTCTGTTGTCTCTAATAATATAACCGACATAAGCTGCCTGCTTCTCTAATATCAGCCGCCCTGTTCTGCTAATACACTGTCTGCTCTCTAATAATATAACCGACTATAAGCTGCTCTGTTCTTCTAGTAGACTATAACCGACATGAGCTGCTCTATTTTCTAAAGATATAACCGACATGAGCTGCTCTGTTCTCTAATATGAACCGACATAGCTGCTCTGTTCTCTCTAATAGTAGAACTGATATGAGCTGTCTGTTCTTCTAATAATATAACCGATATGATGCTCTTTGCTTTCTAATAATATAAATCTAATATAAGCTGCTCTGTATCTTTCTAGTATCAGCTGCTCTGTCTCATACTTTGCTGCTGTTTCTGTCAACAATACTGCACTCTGACATCGAGCTGCTCTGTTCTCTCTAATAATATAACCGACATGAGCTGCTCTGTTCTCTCTAATGATAACCTACATGTTTTGCTCTGTCTCTCAATATCAGCTGCTCTGTTCCTCTCTAATAATATAGAACGACATGAGCCGCTCTGTTCTTCTCTAATACTATAACCGACATGAGCTGCTCTGTCTCTCTTAATGATCAGCTGCCTCTTGCTCTCTCTAATAATATAAACGACATAAGCTGCTCTGTCGCTTCTAATATCAGCTGGTTCTGCTCTTCCACAATATAAACCAACATGAGCTGCTCTGTTCTCTCGAATGAAGGTATAACCGACATGTTTAGCAGCTCTGTTCCTCTGGTAATATAAACCATGCATGAGCTGCTCTGTCTTCTAAACTATCATATGCCTGCCTGCTCTCTAATAAGTAACCCACATGAGTCTGCTCTGCTCTCTCTAATATCAGCTGCTCTGTTCTTCTGAATAATATAACCGATATCAGCTGCTCTGTTTTCTAATAATATAACCCGAGCTGCTCTGTTCTCTCTAATATGACTAGCTGCTCTGTTCTCTCTAGATAGATATAACTAACATGAGCTCGTTCTCTTCTCTGAAGTATCAGCTGCTCTGGTCTCTCTCTAACGATCAGCTGCTCTGTTCTCTAATATCAATGCCTGTCTTCTAATAATATAACCCTGATATGCTGCTCTTGTTCTCTAATAATATAACCGACATGAGCTAGCTCTGGTCTTCTAATGATCCAGCTGCTCTGTTCTTCTAATAATATAACCGACATAAGCTGCTCTGTTCTCTCTAATATCAGCTGCTCTGTTCTCTCTAATATCAGCTGCTCTGTTCTCTCTAATATCAGCTGCTCTGTTCTCTCTAATATGAGCTGCTCTGTTCTCTCTAATAATATAACCAACATGAGCTGCTCTGTTCTCTCTAATATCAGCTGCTCTGTTCTCTCTAATAATATAACCGACATAAGCTGCTCTGTTCTCTCTAATATCACCAACATGAGCTGCTCTGTTCTCTCTAATATCAGCTGCTCTGTTCTCTCTAATAATATAACCGACATGAGCTGCTCTGTTCTCTCTAATAATATAACCGACATAAGCTGCTCTGTTCTCTCTAATAATATAACCGACATAAGCTGCTCTGTTCTCTCTAATAATATAACCGACATAAGCTGCTCTGTTCTCTCTAATATCAGCTGCTCTGTTCTCTCTAATATCAGCTGCTCTGTTCTCTCTAATAATATAACCGACATCAGCTGCTCTGTTCTCTCTAATATCAGCTGCTCTGTTTAGGCAGTAAAACGTGCATGCAGGCAGAAATTCAACCGTGCGGCTTTGTTGGGATAAAGCTTTTAGCAGAAGGAATATCTGCTAGCTGCTAGGCTAATGTGCAATGGTAAACACACAGAATATGATACACACACATGAGCTTGCAAACTGTGGCTTTTTTGACGACAACGTGAACGTTGTCAACATAAAATCCGAAATACTTTCACACGCTTCAGCTCAAGTTCTGTCAGTGTGTCTCCAGCATCTGCAGTTGCCATGTTATCTTCTGATTGGCTGTAGCTAAGTTAGAGGAGGTTGACTGACTCGCAGCACTTCAACGCGCGTCTTTCGGCTTGGCAGGCCGACCGGACGTGACTTGAGGACGTGGCAGTATAGACGATTCAATTCTTTTATTCGATATTCAAGCTTGTGACTTAATTTTGATAAATTGCGATTCGAAATCGTGACACCCTTAGCTTGTAGGCACTGACTGTCCAGTGGTCACTGAAAGATCATAAAAAAATAGGTTTTGGTCATGATTTCTCTTTGTTTAGTGTAAATGTAAAAGACGCAGCTGCCACAATGGGGGAAAAATGAAATGCGGGGGCAGCTGCGACTGTATGAAATGTCAAAACATGGACCAGGTAAGTTATCTAATGATTCCAGTAATCTACCAATAGTGTACACTGTTAGTGTGATGCAGGACATGGTTTTAATGTTCGTGTTTGTATATCAGACTGTTGCTGAAACATCTGCATGTTGGATAATCCTTTTTTAGGGCAGACATTTTGACATGTCATAGTAAATAAAGCCCAGGTCTATATTTAATAACAATGATGGCTGCATTCCACTTACGGGAGGCCCTGCAATTGTGCATGCTGGCTCACTGAAATGGATTACTTGGACACTAAGTCAAAAAAACGGACCAAACCTCTTGACTAAGACTACATTTAGAACTGGACAACACAACAGTCAGGTTTTAAACAAAATCAGGTCCACACATCTGAGCTTCATTTGCATTCTGATATTACAGCTGCTTCACCCGCTGCTGACAAGTTCATGAACGCCACATTTGATCCTTTACTTCAAAACTAATGAAGACGGCTGCCGGCACTGCCTGCATGCTTCATAGTCGAAACCGCAGATGGTTATGTAATGAAAGCTGAAAACAAAGCAGGTGAATTTTATGAATAAAAAATAAACTGTTACATGAAATTAAAACTGTTGATTCTAAGGCATTGTTTTCTGTAGTGTGTACAAAAGATTTAATACGATTTTGTTGTGACACTGTTTTCAAAGTTTCTATGTCACAACATTTGGGTTTCTTTCAACCAAATTGACCAAAAATAACACGAATGTTCCCTACAACGCTCTTCACAAGTGAAATTACAGATCAGTTCACTACTTTTAGTGAATTATGGGCGTTTTTCTCTTCCAATTTGAAGAAAATAAAGCAGTTTAAATGGTGTCTAGAACTGACATGACTTTGCGTAAACATACAGGTGGCGTGTTATCTGGACGCATTTTGAGCTATCCGCGTGTATGTCTACGCCGTATACAGTGGACGTAAACATACACGCCACTTGTGTTATCGTCACGTCGCGTGTTATCGCGAGAAGAAGGCTACGGTTGAGTTTGACACGTGGCACATGACGGAAACGTGACACGCGGGACCCGATCCCTGGTCTCCTGGTGAAAGTCCTGTGTTGTTTGACCCATCCGCCCCCTCGTCCAACCTCCCTACGTGGATTTTCATACTACTCGCTACGGCGTCAATTCACACGCAATCTCAAGGTATCCATCCATCTTCGTCCGCTTATGCGGTGTCGGGTCGCGGGGGGAGCTGCTCCAGCACACCAGCTCCCGGGCCACATTAACCAGCTCTGACTGGGGGATCCCGAGGCGTTCCCAGGCCAGGTTGGAGATATAATCCCTCCACCTAGTCCTGGGTCTTCCCCGAGGACTCCTCCCAGCTGGACGTGCCTGGAACACCTCCCTAGGGAGGCGCCCAGGGGGCATCCTTACCAGATGCCCAAACCACCTCAACTGGCTCCTTTCGACGCGAAGGAGCAGCGGCTCTACTCCGAGCTCCTCACGGATAACTGAGCTTCTCACCCTATCTCTAAGGGAGACGCCAGCTACCCTCCTGAGGAAACCCATTTCGGCCGCTTGTACCCTGGATCTCGTTCTTTCGGTCATGACCCAGCCTTCATGACCATAGGTGAGGGTAGGAACAAAAACTGACCGGTAGATGGAGAGCTTTGCCTTCTGGCTCAGCTCTCTTTTCGTCACAACGGTGCGATAAATTGAATGTAATACCGCCCCTGCTGTGCCGATTCTCCGACCAATCTCCCGCTCCATTGTCCCCTCACTCGCGAACAAGACCCCAAGGTACTTGAACTCCTTCACTTGGGGTAAGGACTCATTCCCTACCTGGAGAAGGCACTCCATCGGTTTCCTGCTGAGAACCATGGCCTCCGATTTAGAGGTGCTGATCCTCATCCCAGCCGCTTCACACTCGGCTGCGAACCGATCCAGTGAGTGCTGAAGGTCACAGGCCGATGATGCCAATCTCAAGGTAATGTAAGTCAATGGAGGCCAAAATGGCGTTGATAAACACGGCAAAATGGCATACGAATTGGCATACATATGTGTCAATATGAGACAATATGAGATCGTATTCTGAATGAGTCGCCATTGAAAACTCCAAAATCCAGATGCAGCAGCCAGAACCACGTGACACGTTTGTCCAATCAGCTGCCGGTTTTCATTTTTGGGCGACAATCCAGATTAGCACCGCCTGCTGTTATGGAGACGTATTACGTCTCGTCTCCTCGGTATGTTCTCTGGCACGATTTGAACAATAGGGGGAGACTGATCAGTCCAAATGCCTTTTCTGCCGATGGTCGCCCCGTCTGGTCTACGTGTAGAGGCCATTAGATTGGTAGGCTTTTAGTTATATTCAGACCGAGCTGGTGGAAGATGGAGTCAGAACTCACTTTTCTTGCAGCTCTTTGGACTCCTTTTCTCACAGAACATTTCCCTCATGCTGCCCTGGGGGTCATATTTGACCAGTTTCCAAGTGTTTTTTTCCCATATCAGAAATATGGGAGGTAGAAAAATGAGCGTTAAAAAATGTCGAACGAGGCGAAAAATAACGTCAAATATTGGAAAAAAATGGTAGCACGTTATAATAACTATCCATAATTCATCATTTATTAAGGGAAATTGAGGTGAGGGAAACACACAGATTACAGTTACTGCCCGACAGTGTCTGACAACATTATGGGATGGATCCCTACAGAGATAGACCTTTTAGTTAAAGAGGAAGATCCTTTTAGTTTAATATGTAACAGGCCTGAAATCACCAGACTCCATGTAAATAATCAGGACTTTTATCATCGTAAAACACACTTCATTCAAAGAGGACAGAAACTAAATCAAACTATCAAAAGCCGTCTTGGTTCATCTTTCCACTGTTCCAACAATCACCACTCTGGTTTGGTTGAAATAAACCCTTAATTCACCCATTTACATGTGGAGATATGCTGGCTCTATACACGCTAAAAGTCCTGATTATTTACATGGAGTCTGGTGGAGATATGCTGGCTCTATACATGCTAAAAGTCCTGATTATTTACATGGAGTCTGTTGGGTTGTGTTTATGTAGTTCCTGCAGTCTGCCAGCAGAGGGAGCTAATGCTCAAACATCACACAGCAACACTGACTGTTTCCATGAGAAAGACTCCAAAAGAATATCCAGTATGGGATTATTATAGATAGTCAATAACATAATTATAAGGAATGTCTAAACAATTATCTCTTTTTTTCTTTACTAAAGATGTAGAAGAAATGAACAAAATCCCCAAATATAAAATAAATAAAATAAAAAAATCTGCACATCTATTTCTATTTAATGCGTTATTTTAATATTTGTAAATTTCAAAGTTCATTGACGATGCTACTGTCGTAATACCAGATTTTTAAAATATTATTGGTCAAACATTCATTCTTGTGTGTGTGTTAAAACAGTGTATGTCCAAAAAAGGAAAGGAAATTGGCATGTGTCAATTTAAACAACGTTGTTGATCACAATGATGTTAACAAAAGACGTTTGTTAACAGGTACTTAATGCTTATTATTGTGTCATGGTTGAGGGTTTCTGTTGTAGTTTTTATTTATTTTGTTCATTCATTCTGTTTCCTCGTTGTTTTTGGTCTCATGTTTCTGTCTTCTGTGTTTTACCCTGTTGTACCGCTGTTGGAACGAATACGAAAGTCAAATATAATTTGAATAGTAAAAAAATCGATACTATTCGAATGCTGAAATTACTATGCGAATGTGACTTTTTTTATAGATATGTTGGCTAACGTTAGCTAATTTCCCTCTTCTCGCCTTGGCCTACATGCATGTGTCATTCATGTCACGTCTTATGAACAATAACTTAGCGGGAGTGAGAAACACAAGGCATCATTAGGGCTAAGCTAATGTTACATACCGAGTAACGTTAGTACAACATCTGGGAGCTAACGTTACATACCGAGTAACGTTAGTACATTACGGAGCTAACGTTACATACCGAGTAACGTTGGTACATTACGGAGCTGACATTACATACCGAGTAACGTTAGTACAACATCTCGGAAATAACGTTACATACCGAGTAACGTTAGTTCAGAGCTTCATTATGGGGCTGATGAATGCATGCTACAATGTGACACTTGTTGAGCCAAGTAAGCCTACATGTCAAATAAAACACAAACAAGACACATGTTTTGACAAGTTTGTGTGGAAGAACATAAAAAAACAGTTTGTCAGTCAAATAAAAATGTGTCAGCACCACGGACAGCCACAGCTGGACAGTCAAGTAAAAATATGTCAGCACCACGGACAGCGACAGCGGATGGATAATTGAGTAAAAATTATTCAGCACCACGGACAGCGACACCTGGACACTCAAGTAAAAATGTTTCAGCACCACGGACAGCGACAGCTGGACACTAAAGTAGAAATGTCTCAGCACCACGGAGAGCGAAAGCCAGTTGACACTCAAGTAAAAATGTTTCAGCACCACGGACAGCGACAGCTAGTTGACACTCAATTAAGAATGGGTCATCACCAAGGACAGCGACACCTAATGGAAAAAGCTTTTAAAAATGTTTCAGCACCATGGATAGCGACAGCTAGATGACACTCAAGTAAAAATGTGTCATCACCAAGGACAGCGACACCTGATGGAAAAATCGAGTAAAAATGTTTCAGCACCACGGACAGCGACACCTGGACACTCAAGTAAAAATGTTTCAGCACCACGGACAGCGACAGCTGGACACTAAAGTAAAAATGTCTCAGCACCAAGGACAGCGACAGTTGACACTAAAGTAAAAATGTCTCAGCACCAAGGACAGCGACACCTGATGGACAGTCAAGTAAAAAT
>NW_027595533.1:65000-68360 GCF_031162955.1 Sander vitreus | reverse complement strand
GGAAGGAAGGATGGAAGGATGGAAGGAAGGAAGGATGGAAGGTTGGAAGGAAGGTAGGAAGGAATGAAGGTAGGAAGGAAAGTAGGAAGGAAGGAAGGAAGGAAAGTAGGAAGGAAAGTAGGAAGGAAGGAAGGAAGGAAAGTAGGAAGGAAGGAGGATTGAAGGAAGGAAGGAAGGTAGGATGGAAGGTAGGAAGGAAAGAAGGAAGGAAGGTAGGAAGGAAAGTAGGAAGGAAGGAAGGAAAGTAGGAAGGAAGGAAGGATTGAAGGAAGGAAGGAAGGTAGGATGGAAGGTAAGAAGGAAAGAAGGAAGGAAGGTAGGAAGGTAGGAAGGAAGGAAGGAAGGAAGGAAGGAAGGAAGGAAGGAAGGAAGGTAGGAAGGACGGATGGAAGGTAGGAAGGAAGGTAGGAAGGATGGAAGGAAGGAAGGTAGGAAGGAAGGTAGGTAGGAAGGAAGGAAGGAAGGACTGAATGAAGGAAGGAAGGAAGGAAGGAAGGAAGGATGGAAGGTAGGAAGGAAGTAAGGAAGGAAGGATGGAAGGATGGAAGGAAGGTAGGAAGGAAGGAAGGAAGGTAGGACGGAAGGAAGGAAGGAAGGTAGGATGGAAGGTAGGAAAGAAGGAAGGAACGATAGGATGGAAGGTAGGAAGGAAGGATGGAAGGTAGGAAGGAAAGAAGGAAGGAAGGAAGGAAGGAAAGTAGGAAGGAAAGTAGGAAGGAAGGAAGGAAGGAAAGTAGGAAGGAAGGATGGAAGGAAGGAAGGTAGGAAGGAAGGAAGGAAGGAAGGTAGGAAGGAAAGTAGGAAGGAAGGAAGGAAGGAAGGTAGGAAAGAAGGTAGGAAGGAAGGAAGGTAGGAAGGAAAGTAGGAAGGAAGGAAGGATAGTAGGAAGGAAGGAAGGAAGGAAGGAAGGAAGGTAGGATGGAAGGTTGGAAGGAAAGAAGGAAGGAAGGTAGGAAGGAAGGTAGGAAGGAAGGAAGGAAGGAAGGTAGGAAGGAAAGAAGGAAGGAAGGTAGGAAGGAAGGAAGGAAGGAAGGAAGGTAGGATGGAAGGTAGGAAAGAAGGAAGGAGGGTCGGTAGGATGGAAGGTAGGAAGGAAGGATGGAAGGTAGGAAAGAAGGAAGGAAGGATGGAAGGAAGGAAGGATGGAAGGAAGGAAGGAAAGAAGGTAGGAAGGAAAGTAGGAAGGAAAGTAGGAAGGAAGGAAGGAAGGAAAGTAGGAAGGAAGGAAGGATGGAAGGATGGAAGGTAGGATGGAAGGTAGGAAGGAAAGAAGGAAGGAAGGATGGAAGGTAGGAAGGTAGGAAGGAAGGAAGGTAGGAAGGAAATTAGGAAGGAAGGAAGGAAGGATAGTAGGAAGGAAGGAAGGATGGAAGGAAGGAAGGTAGGATGGAAGGTAGGAAGGAAAGAAGGAAGGAAGGTAGGAAGGAAGGAAGGAAGGATGTAAGGTAGGAAAGAAGGAAGGAAGGTAGGAAGGATGGAAGGAAGGAAGGTAGGAAGGTAGGAAGGAAGGAAGGTAGGTAGGAAGGAAGGAAGGATGGAAGGAAGGAAGGAAGGAAGGAAGGAAGGAAGGAAGGAAGGAAGGAAGGAAGCACCCCCTGGTGGTGAAGCTTTAAAACTGCGATGACATTAAAATGATGGCTTAAAATGTATTTACAGTATTGAATCAATCCCCCAGTTTCCACACAGTGTCCAACACAGAGAACATCCAAGAAGTGACAGAGCGAGCCCGCTGAGCTGGTACAGCGCGCCGGTACTTTGTCTCCGGTGAAGTGTCTCATTTTGGATGATCTGGATATTCAGGGTCTCATGGCAGAGTTCATCAGCCGAACTCCAGAGTGCAAATCTACGTTTGGTGTACTGAAATCATCGTAAGGTAGAGACACGGTGATTCACATCTCTGCCGCCGTGCAGGCCCAGATGGTAGCCTATATTTACCCTAGTATGATTGGGATTCATGTATGCCTATTATAAAGAAATTAATAGTCTGTCACTTTTCAGAATTTGTCACATACTGTCAGAAAAGAAAGATTTTGCAGTTTGTTATGTTGTGGCACTTAGGCATTTTTTTGGCCGTTATGCGGTTTATGAACACTTAATCTACTTGTGGTTGTTTTAAAATCAAGATACATTGTCATCTAGACAACTGATCCTGGTGCCTGGAGCTCCTTGTTTTAACAGACATTTTGATTATGCATGTATTGCTAATAATATATCATTTACATTGGTTGCACTATATGAATAACATTTTAGTTTATATGCTCACATTCACACAGATATTTAGATAGGCCTACTTTTGTCATCGCTGGTTTTTGGAATTGGCTGTGCAGTAGGTCCTATGTTGGGGTGTAGTTTGTACGCACCGTCAGCTCAGCTGTACTTTATGGAGGGGAGGGGCAAGTGAGTGGTCTGCAGAGTCTGTGTAACTTGATATCTTTAGACTCTATGTGGACCGTGTCAGCACCCCCTGCCGAAAATATCTTCCCGCGCCTCTGGTTCCCATCAGACACTTAGACACAGAAACATGGAGAACATAGAGTCCAGGGTGAAATGAACGGTAGTTCCCCTTTAAACACAGACTACTTGGGTAAATGAATGTACAGCTGACACACACACACACACACACACACACACACACAGAGACACACACGTGCGTGCGTGTACTGCAGCAGAGTTGGTCCAATCAGTTTGGTCTTCCTCATGTTTGGACAGGATTAGTATGCAAAGCAGACTGAGTGTTTCATGTGTGTGTGTGTGTGTGTGTGTGTGTGTGTGTGTGTGTGTGTGTGTGTGTGTGTGTGTGTGTGTGTGTGTGTGTGTGTGTGTGTGTGTGTGTGTGTGTGTGTGTGTGTGTGTGTGTGTGTGTGTGTCTGTGTGTGTCTGTCTGTGTGTGTCTGTGTGTGTGTGTGTGTGTGTGTGTGTGTCTGTCTGTGTGTGTGTGTGTGTGTGTGTGTGTGTGTGTGTGTGTGTGTGTGTGTGTGTGTGTGTGTGTGTGTGTGTGTGTGTGTGTGTGTGTGTCTGTCTGTGTGTGTGTGTCTGTGTGTGTGTGTCTGTTTGTGTGTGTCTCTGTGTGTGTGTCTGTGTGTGTGTGTGTGTGTGTGTGTGTGTGTGTGTGTTTCTTCCAACCCCCCCTGCTGTCTGGTTGCCGTGGTGATGACAGACCACTCGTGGTCGTCTTGGGTGTCCTGGTTTTAATCCGGCAGCCGTTAATCTGCTTGTTCTGAAGAAAGACTCAGTTTGTTGGAGCTCCAACTTCTGACGCCACCTGGGAGAGAGAGAGAGAGAGAGTGTGTGTGTGTGTGTGTGTGTGTGTGTGTGTGTGTGTGTGTGTGTGTGCGTGCGCGCGTGCGCATGCGTGATCTC
>NW_027595533.1:45000-57500 GCF_031162955.1 Sander vitreus | reverse complement strand
TACAGGAAGCCAATGCAGAGAAGCTAATACAGAAATACTTTTTTCAACATACTATACTATGACTTTTTTATTTATTACTTTTTTCGACATACTATACCATGACTTTTTTATGACTTTTAACAACATACTATACTATGACTTATTCATGAGTTTTTTCGACAAACTAAACTATGACATTTTTATGACTTTTGTCGACTTGCTATACTATTAATTTATTTACTTTTGATAGATGCAGAATTAGCTCAAATGGTAGAGCGCTCACTTAGCATAAGAAGGGAGCCAATCTTTCAGCCCCCCTCTTACAGTTGCGGTGAATAGTGAACCGGCAGCTGAGTCTGTCCTCCAGACATGTTGACCTTTGACCTCGTAACTACTGGACGAACACAAAAATTAAATGTACAGTTTGATGTCTGTGGACAGTCAGATATGTCAAGTTTTCGTTTAAGGCAGAGTTTAAGTCTGAGGTCAAAGGATACGCAAGCACACAATATACAATATATTTTGCTGCTCTCTGTGCTGCCAACCACTCTACAAGATATTTGCCATTCGAGACACGTGAGCAGAAGGTGGCACTGCCATGACGACTATGCCCAAACTCCTTTGTTTTGGGCTGCCCACAATGGCTACAGGTATTGTAGGTCACCTACCGCTCGCATATTTCCTCTTGTGGACTCCACTCTCCTCCTCAAGGGCCCGCTGGCGCCTGTTCCTCTGCGTGTACTGGGACACAGGAGTAGCAGGTGCAGGAACAAGTGGAGCTGGGCCTGCACTGGACATTGAGGCACCAGAAGGTGCCAGTATGCATGACACAGTCTTGTCTGGGTTGAGGATGAAAGTCCCTACCCTAGGCAACATCCCAGGAGCTGACATGGGCAGTGCAATGTCTGGTGTGGTGGGTGCAGGTGCGATGGGGCGCTTCCTGGTGGCAGCAGCTGGCTGTTGGCCTGGCTGCAGAACAGGAGCCTGCCCTTCCAGATTTGGAAGGACAAATTCATGCTGTGGGCCTGATGCTGATGGAAGGAGCTGCAGTCGTTCCTTTGGTGCTGGAAGCTGGTGAGGTGCCACAGGAATCGGGTTGGTTGGAGCCATTCCCTGAGAAAGGACACTCAACTCCTGGCTCTTCTGCCGCCATTGAAACCTGAGAGAAGATCATTTGTGTTAGATATGTATTCATTAGAGAACTATTCAGTCAATTTGAGGTAAATGATATGCCTGACCTACCATTAAATGAGTGTCCGCTGATTAAGCTCATAGAGCTGGATCATTGTCTCCGCCATAACCCTTGGACTGTTGAGCACTAAGTCCCGGATGTGGTGGTAGTCTCTGAGAATGATAGACCATTTGGGGGTGGAACCAGCCTTCTTGGTGATTGTGGGATCGATGCCGGCATTCTCCAGAGGACTTTAGAATCTTCCTTTTGTTGACTAGTGTTTGTTTCTGGCTGCTTTACAACCGAAACTATGAATTATGACTTCTTTATGATCTTTTTCGACATACTATGCTGTGACTTTTTTCGACATACCATATTATGACTTTTTGATGATTTTTTTCAACATACTATACTATGACTTTTTTTCGACATAGTATACTATGACTTTTTAATGACTTTTTTCCAAATACTATACTATGACTTTTTTCGACATATGGAAATACTTATTTGATCTGGGATAACAAAAGCACAAGGTACAAGCGGCCGAAATGGGTTTCCTCAGGAGGGTAGCTGGCGTCTCCCTTAGAGATAGGGTGAGAAGCTCAGTTATCCGTGAGGAGCTCGGAGTAGAGCTGCTGCTCCTTTGCGTCGAAAGGAGCCAGTTGAGGTGGTTCGGGCATCTGGTAAGGATGCCCCCTGGGCGCCTCCCTAGGGAGGTGTTCCAGGCACGTCCAGCTGGGAGGAGGCCTCAGGGAAGACCCAGGACTAGGTGGAGGGATTATATCTCCCACCTGGCCTGGGAACGCTTCGGGATCCCCCAGTCGGAGCTGGTTAATGTGGCCCGGGAAAGGGAAGTTTGGGGTCCCCTGCTGGAGCTGCCACCCCCGCGACCCGATACCGGATAAGCGGACGAAGATGGATGGATGGATAACAAAAGCATAAAAATAGCCTTTTAACCTTCTAAAAACTACGTAAAAAAAAGCACAAACAAATATTTATTTAACATGACGTTCAAGGTTGGTTATTCCAAAATTGAAGTTTGTAAATTTGCATGTTCACAAGGTGATGTTTGTAACTGTATCGACGTATGCATGATCACAAAGGTACATGTTCAATCATCACAGTCATTCCTGTGTGACTAACCTGAGGCTGGGATCAAACCCACGTCTCCTGAAGTCCAGGCTGCATCTTTCACCACTGGACCATCTCCGAGGATGATTAGCAACAAATGTCACGTTCAGACAAAATCACAAACAGTTTATCTTTTGTGTGTGGCACACTTTGGTTGAAGAGACAACTAAACACAGATTAGTTTTGGACATTTTTCGACTTTTTTCAACTGCTATACTATGACGTTTTTAGAGCTTTTTCGAAATGCTATACTTTGAGTTTTATGACTATTAATCCCTATTTCACACAAGGGAATTAGCTCAAATGGAAGAGCGCTCGCTGCGCAAAAGAAGCAGATACCAGTTGCTCCTCATCATCATCCTCAGCAGTCCCTGGATAACAAATGTTTTTTCGACATACTAAACTATAATTTTTCCCGACATACTAAGACTTTTTTCGACATACTATACTATGACTTTTTTTCAACATACTAAACTATGACTTTTTTCGAGATACTATACTATGACTTTTTATGACTTTTTTTTGACATACTAAACTATGACGTTTTATGACTTTTGTCAACTTGCTATAGTATGAATTTATTTACTTTTAATCCATATGTTCAAAAGGGGAATTATCTCCAATGGTTGCTCAGCATGCGAGAGGTAGCAGGATCGATGCCTGCATTCTCCAGAGGACTTTAGAATCTTCTCTTTTGTTGACTAGTGTTTGTTTCTGGTTGCTTTACAACCAAAACTATAAATCATGACTTTTTTTTTTTTTGACATAGTATACTATGACTTTTTTTATGAATTTTTTTTACATAATATACTATGACTTTTTCATGACTTTTATTAACATACTATACTATGACTTTCTTATGACTTTTTTCAATATACTATACTATGACTTTTTTATGAATTTTTTTTACATAGTATACTATGACTTTTTTATGACTTTTTTCAATATACTAGACTATGACTTTTTTCGACACACTATGCTATGACTTTTCTCAAAATGCTATACTTTGAGTTTTTTGACTTTTAATTTAAAAATTAAATTAATTTAATTAATTAAAAAAGTCATAATATAGTATGTCGAAAGAAGTCATAGTATAGTATCTTGAAAAAAGTCATAGTATAGTATTTCAAAAAACGTCATAAAAAAGTCATAGTATAGTATGTCGAAAGAAGTCATGAAAAGTCATAGCATAGTATCTCGACAAAAGTCATAGTATAGTATTTAAAAAAAAAGTCATAGTATAGTATGTCGAAAACAGTCATAGTATAGTATACAAAAAAAAGTCTCCTCTGGAGAATGCAGGCATCGATCCTGCTACCTCGATCACCATAACATTTGAGCTAATTCCCCTTGGAATGTATGGATTAAAAGTAAATGAATTCATAGTATGGCAAGTCGAAAAACGTCATACTATATAATATGACGAAAAAAGTCATAGTATAGTTTGTCAAAAAAGTAATAAAAAATTCATAGTATAGTATGTGAAAACGTCATAAAAAATTCATAATATAGTATGTCGAAAGCAGTCATAGTATAGTATCTCGAAAAAAGTCATAGTACAGTATCTCGAAAAAACTCATAAAAAAGTCATAATATAGTATGTCGAAAAAAGTCATAGTAAAGTATCTCGACAAAAGTCTTGTTAAAGTATCTCGACAAAAGTCATAGTATAGTATTTCAAAAAAAGTCATAGTATAGTATGTCGAAAAAAGTCATGAAAAAGTCAGTATAGTATGTCGAAAAAAGTTATAAAAAGTCATAATATAGTATTTCAAAAGAAGTCATAGTTTAGTATGTCGAAAAAAGTCTTAGTTTAGTATGTCAAGAAAAATGTCATAAAAAAGTCATAGTATATTTTGTCAAAAAAAGTCATAAAAAAGTCATAGTATAGTATCTCAACAAAAGTCATAGTATAGTATCTCAACAAAAGTCATGAAAAAGTCATAGTATAGTGTGTCGAAAAATGTCATAAAAAAGTTATAGTATAGTTTATCGATAAAAGTCATAGTATGGTATGTCGAAAAAAGTCATAATATAGTGCGTCAAAAAATGTCATAAAAAAGTCATAGTACAGTATATCGAAAAAAGTCATAAAAAAAGTCATAGTATAGTATGTCGAAAAAAGTCATAGTATAGTATCTCAAAAAAAGTCATAAACAAGTCATAGTATAGTATGTCAAAAAAAGTCATAAAAAAATTCATGAGTTATATTTTCGGTTGTAAAGCATCCAGAAACAAACACTAGTCAACAAAAGAGAAGATTCTAAAGTCCTCTGGAGAATGCAGGCATCGATCCTGCTACCTCGATCACCACAACATTTGAACTAATGTATGTCGAAAAAAGTCATGAAAAAGTCAGTATAGTATGTCGAAAAAAGTTATAAAAAGTCATAATATAGTATTTCGAAAGACGTCATAGTTTAGAATGTCAAAAAAAGTCATAGTATAGTATCTCAACAAAAGTCATGAAAAAGTCATAGTATAGTATGTCGAAAAAAGTCATAGTATAGTATATCAACAAAAGTCATGAAAAAGTCATAGCATAGTATCTTGACAAAAGTCATAGTATAGTATCTCAACAAAAGTCATGAAAAAGTCATAGTATAGTGTGTCGAAAAAAGTCATAGTATGGTATGTCGAAAAAAGTCATAGTATAGTATCTCAAAAAAGGTCATAGTACAGTATATCGAAAAAACTATACTAGAACTATACTAGAAAGTATAGTTTGTCAAAAAAGTCAAAAAAGTCATAGTATAGTTTGTCAATAAGTCATAAAAAAGTCATAATATAGTATGTCGAAAGAAGTCATAGTATAGTATGTCGAAAAAAGTCATAGTATAGTATATCGAAAAAAGTTGTGAAAAAGTCATAGTATAGTATCTCAAAAAAAGTCATAAAAAAGTCATGATTCATATTTTCGGTTGTTAAGCAGCCAGAAACAAACACTAGTCAACAAAAGAGAAGATTCTAAAGTCCTCTGGAGAATGCAGGCATCGATCCTGCTACCTCGATCACCACAACATTTGAAATAACTCCCCTTGGAATGTATGGATTAAAAGTATATCAATTCATTTCATAGTAAGTCAACATATGTATGTCAAAAAAACTGAAGAAAAAGTCATAGTATAGTTTGTCATATAGTATTTTTCGACCTGCTATAGTATGACTTTTTTTGACATACTATGACTTTTAACAACATACTATGAGTTTTTTTAACTTTTAATCCATATTTCACATAGAGGAATTAGCTGAAATGGTAGAGCGCTCACTTAGCATGCAAGTTGAAATCGACGTATGAGACGGACGCACGATCACAAAGGTACATGTTCAATCATCACAGTCATTCCTGTGTGACTAACCTGAGGCTGGGATCAAACCCACGTCTCCTGAAGTCCAGGCTGCATCTTTCACCACTGGACCATCTCCGAGGATGATTAGCAACAAACGTCACGTTCAGACAAAATCACAAACAGTTTATCTTTTGTGTGTGGCACACTTTGGTTGAAGAGACAACTAAACACAGATTAGTTTTGGACATTTTTCGACTTTTTCAAATACTATATTATGACTTTTTTTTTACATACTATACTATGACTTTTTCATGACTTTTTTCGACATACTTATACTATGACTTTTTTTGACATATTATGACCTTTTTATGACTTTTTTTGACATGCTTTACTTTGAGTTTTTTTTTTAACTTTTAATCCATATTTCACATAGGGGAGTTATTTCAAATGTTGTGGTGATCGAGGTAGCAGGATCGATGCCTGCATTCTCCAGAGGACTTTAGAATCTTCCCTTTTGTTGACTAGTGTTTGTTTCTGGCTGCTTCATAACCGAAAATATGAATCATGACTTTTTATATACTATGACTTTTTCAACATACTAAACTATGACTTTTTTATGACTTTTTTCGACATACTAAACTATGACTTTTTTATGACTTTTTTCGACATACTAAACTAGGACTTTTTTTCTGAGTTAATTGATACAACAGTGTCGAAACTATAAATTATGACTTTTTTTGGAAACACTTATTCAAACTGGGTAAACAAAAGCATAAAAATAGACTTAACATAAAAACTATTCACCCGAGGATGATCGACACAAACTTCATGTTCATCATACAATGTTTACATACAGAGAGTTAGCAGCCATCAGTCCCACTACCTCTCACACGTAATGCGAGTGCATTTGCGATCATGTGTTCGTCATTTAATGTCGATTTCAACTTGCGAATTAACAAATTTCAATTTAGGAATATCCAGATTAACTTGTTTTATATATCTTTCTGTCATTTCACATCAATCAAATTAAAGTGTTTATTATTTTATTAAAGGTGCTCTAAGAGATGTTGGGTGACGTCACTTCTTGTTGACGTTCAAAGTATTTTCAAACAAAATGAAGACTAGCTCGTTCTTCCCTCCTCCTCATCCCGTCCCCTCCCTTCTGTGCTTCAGCGCACTAACCCCCCGCCCCAACCCCACAAATCCTTCTTTTCTGTTATTGGCTGAACACTGGAAAACGATTTGTGTATGTTTGCATGGTCCAGGTTGGACCACTTTGTTTTTTGTTGGCGTGTGTGGACCCTAGGCTGTCTACACAGACCGCGTTTTTTTACAGTGTGTTCAGGGGCCAGGCAGCTAGCAGATAGTGAGATGTTTTTTACAGTGTGTACAGGCAGCTAGCAGATAGTGAGATGTTTTTTACAGTGTGTACAGGCAGCTAGCAGATAGTGAGATGTTTGCTGTATGTGACAAAACATGTTGTAGCCTAAAAAACGCATGACATCGCTTAGAGCACCTTTAATGTTTCCCTCCTAGTGATAAACTTTACACAATATAATATTCAGAAAGAAATAACAAATGATTAAATGTTTGCGTGTTTTATTTGAAAATGACAGAATAAGTTAAGAACACGATGAAGAAGAAAAACATGCAGCAGAGTCAAAAACTGACAAACAACAACAAAGACAAGCCCAGAGGTCCTTTATTACATCTTCTCCTTCCTTCCTTCCTTCCTTCCTTCCTTCCTTCCTTCCTTCCTTCCTTCCTGCAGGCCTGGAAGAAGAAGAAGAGGAACAGGAACAGGAAGAGCAGAAGAAGAAGAAGAAGAAGAGACCTCCCACTTCATGCACATCATGTCAGAATAATCAATAATCAGTGATGGACAAAAACAGGAAGTGGTTTCTCCTTTTTCACACAGAGTGAGTCTCTAAACAAAGATCTTCTCATATGTGTAGCTTTAAATCAATAAAAGTTGTTTTTGTGTCTTTAAACAACCTGAATCTTTGAGGTTCTTCTCTTTTGATGGTAAAGTTTCTGACATTTTATCAACTAAAAATGTATCTATAAAAATCAATAATGATGAATAATTAAAGCTGGTCTTTAACTCCCAATGTCTCGCTCTAAACATAGAGATGCCTGTCATTTATTTGATTGACTTAATAACATGACTTTACTCAAGCAGAACTGGACTGATTGTTGATTTGAATCAGGGGTGTTGATGCAGAGACCCATATTAAACATGCAGGGCAGCTGTCTGCAGCACAAGGCCTGATTAGATACAGGTAAGATCATCTTGTAACACCAGGGGCTCGATTATCGGGGTGAAGACATAACTGGCTTCCTGACATCAAGTAGACAAGGGGCAGGACTGCATGGAAATGCAGAACTTTAATCTACTAAAAATTAATTTCTCACTGGTTTAGACAACATAGAGGTGCCCATCATTTATTTTCACAAAGATTACTAAATGACTAACTGATGTTTACAGATGATCTATTTTGCAAATGAGGACACAAAATCTACAGTGAACTCGAAAATGTTGGGACATTTTTTCACCAACATCAAAGATTTAGTTTGGCAGAAATTTGTTTACACTACTGTATGCAGTAAAATGTTTTAATGCACTGTGGGCTCAGTTTTTGATAAATCAAAAACCTGAATGGTAAATTTGTGCATGACAGTCGGGATATGAAGTTCCTCAAATTTGGTGTCAATTGAAACAAAAATGTGGTAGGAGATAGTATATATCCTACCACATGTTTCTATTCATTTTTCATTTTTGGAGGAGATAGTTTTAAGATTTTTGTAGTTTTTGAAAATAGTAGAGTAGAGTAGACTTCAAAACGACCACTGGGTAACAGTTTCTGCTCTATCAGCTACAGTTTGGCATGAGTTGCATCGTTGTAGCATGTTTGTTTGATTTGTTATGAAGTCTTTAAGTTTAGGATTTTAGATGGCTGCTGTAGGGCCAGCATCAGGACAATCAGCACACAATTACACAGATCAGAATGATTAGGTTTGGAATAGGACTGCACTTGTGTGCAAAGTTTGGTGAGTTTCCGTTCATTGTAACATGGATTTCTTAGGAAGATGAAAAATAAATAATAATACCGGCAAAAACAACATCATCTGTGATTCTTAGCATGAGTAGAAGTACTTCAGGAGTACTTGGCTATAAGCTGTGTTTTGTAATCAAAGAGAATATTTATTATTTATTGTTATTCGATCACAGACCTTGATGTTTGTAGTGCGTGCCGGCTGGTGAGCCAAACATCCAGTCTACATTTATATTTTTAAATAAATAAATATAAATGTAGATATTTTTTACAACAAAATCCAATAAATAGATGACAAATTTTTTCCAATAAATATCAATGTAAAACCTGCTGGAAACGTTGAGAGATTTAGAGAAATGTCGTGGTGTTAATAATCAGTAGAGTAGAAAAGATGAGAGATCTGCCCAGATAGAGACGACTCTTTAATCTCTGAGTGTGTGTGTGGGGGGTGAGGGGGGTTCTCAGTGTAGGGGTCACAACCCCTCCGGGGGTCAGCGCGGAGCAGCCGAGGTCGTGGGAGAAATAAATCCTCCTTCATTAACTTACTGACGGCCGACGCGTGGGCCGACAAAACAACGTTTCTGCTCACGTCTATATTAAATATTTCAGCATATTAACACGACTGTCGCCTGTTTTGTGAAGCTAAGAGTTTATTAAACTCATTTCAAACACACAAAACAATTAATCTGCATAAGTAAAGGTTTGAAGAATTTCAAAAAGTCACTTTATCTTTTCAGCTTCAGGGCCAAACGATCTCTTTCCACATTTCTCTGGGCTTCATTAAACAGAAAGCTGAGTTTGTTCTGAATATGTTGATATGAAACACATGGGGATCAGTTAAATGCAAATTCACTTAAAAGGGGAATTTAAGAAGATATGTAAGAACTGTGAAAATGCCCTTAGACCTCAGAGAGATTTAATCCGACAGGGAATCTGAAATCAAGTTTCCAACAAAAGAATTTAAAGGCCGCCGAGTTCTGCTCTGAGAAAGATGTCCAGGACACGGACTGAATCATCGTCCTGGACATTTATTTACCAGTTTTTATCAGTGTCTGAACAAGGCAAAGAGTCGACTATTCAGTGTTTAATTAATCCAGAAAATCATTGGTAGTTGCAGCCCTAAAAAACAGTTTTCTGTCCAGATTATTGTCATCGAATTAATCAATCGTCCTGGAAAAAAATTAACGTTCAGATGTTTTTACCTTAAACTGTTTTTATCAGTGCCTGAACAGGGCAAATAGTTGACCATTCGGGGACTGATTCATCCAGAAAACTATTGTTAGTTGCAGCTTAACGAACCGGTACGTATGGTCGGGGTTTCTGGCTTCATTTAAAAACCGTTTCTGTCTAGAGGTTAAAGATTAAACGGGAGTTTTGAGAACGGCAACACACACAGAAGGTTTTATCCTGTATACGTTCTTCCATTGATCCAAACTAATTACTAAATAGTTGCAGCGTTATAAACCTGGACACTGTTTCTGTCTCCGTCTAAAAACCTTTTCTGTCCACATTATTGAATCATCTTCCTGGATATTAATTTATGTCCAGATGTTATTTACTTTTACAGTTTTTAGTCTGAAACAGGCCAGAACTCTCCCAACACGTCTGATCCATGTCCACATGGAACCGTCTTCTATTTGTTATTAATCCTCTGAGGACGAAAGACGCTCTTGCGCGTCCAAACGATGTTTGACAAAACTCTTACTCAAAAAGCGATATTATACAATTTAATTTCAGACATTTATTTACTATTTTAATCATATATAACCTAAAGACTTTGGTAAACTCATTTCAAGCACCAAAACAGTTGATACAACACATCATAAGTTTAGGTTTGTTTTGAAAGGAGATTTGAGGAATTTCAAAAAGCCAAAGTCAACGTTTCATCTGTAGCTCCAAATGATCTCTACACGTTGCTCTGGGACAGTAAACGGAAAGCATTTTGATATGAAACACATGGGGGTCAGTTATATACAAATACCTTAAAAAGATACATTTAAGAAGATATCTGAAAATACCCTTAGACCTCAGAGGGTTAACGGTATTATTAATAGTCTGAAATGTATACCAAAATAGGCTATATGTCATGATTTATAGGGGAAACAATATGCACTCATATGTCAACTCAGACGTTCAGTCTAATTAAAGATCTTTGTTTCATTATCACATGTTTTAGACACTGACTACAGCTGCAAAGATAGTTGTCAACTATTAAATTAATCGACAATTATTTTGATAATGGATGAAACAGTTTGAGTCATTTTTTACACAGTGAAAAGAAACAGTAGTTGCAGCTTATAGTCGAATATTCAGGGGTGATCTACGAGATATACGAATGAATATAAATATATAATAGACATATGCAGCTGCTGAGTTCTCAGGATCTGGTTTAAATCTATCTGGCAAACACCTGATCATCTTCTCAAGATGATTGACGTTTTTGTAATTTTTTTGTCAGTATTTTTAGTTTCTTCACTCCTCTTTGACAGTGAACGGAATATCTTTGAGTGGTTTTTTTACTGACCCAATCCTGCAAACCCCGGATCATCTTCTGCTAACACGATGATCTCTCTGTGGTCGGCTGGGAACCGCTGACATACAGAAACCTCCGGCCCTTTAAACCTCTGTACGGTACAAAACTTAAACTCTGGATGATGGAGACTCAGTGTGAAAAAGGAGAACACAGACCTGAGGTCAGTTTGTCTTTGTGTCCGGTCACAGTGCAGAGTTCAGTCCAGCGAGTCGATCCGGTTCATCACAGTCAGACAGGAAGTCCAGGACGGCTGCATGCAGAGAGTCCGACACAACGCCTTCTCATCAACCAGTTCGTAACATATCGTACCAAAACTTATGCACAACAATTCCGTAGTAGTAGTTCTGACGGGAGCAAAGCAGGAAGTAATTTGAGGAATTATAAGAGCACCAAATGTCCTGGTAAGGAGGCAGGTTGGTGGGGGGGGGGACTTTCTCCCAGGAGACCGGGGTTCATGTCCAGTTGGAAAAGAAAAGGAAACAGAGTTTTTGTTAACTTTAGGGAACAAACAGAGCTACGTCACATTCTGGGTCACGTGGTAACCTTCAGGAAGTGAAGTCACGTCTGATTTGAACCCAAACCTCCATCTTTTTATCAACTTAGCTCAGTGGTTTTGGTGTCTAAACCTAACCAATCTGGGACTGTTTCACAACGTTAACCACGTGTTTAAAACCGCCACTGGTACGAAGTGAAGTTCTGCTCCAAACAGAATCTACAGACACAGATTTTAAAGAAATTAAAATAAAACTCAGGTTGTTAACACATCTCCAGCCCGATCAGTCTGCTAAAATCTGCAGATTTCCATTCTGGATCCCCGCTGAACACTGTCAAAATAAATCCACAGATTTTGTCTGGGTCTGAGAATAAATACATACGAATCACAGTGCATAACTTTCTGTAGCTAAGCGTACGAGCGGTTCATGAGAAGACAGGAAGTGCAGCGGGTACTACGAGGTGTTGAGGAGCGGTCTGGGATACTGGTAGTAGGACGCCTCCAGCGGCTCGGCGCTGCGCCCGGCGCCAGCGCTGTAGGACGAGTACTGCAGCGCCTCGTAGGCCTTCAGCTCCAGTTTGTGCTGCTGCTCTGAGGACGACATTAAGTTATTGATGGAGAATGGGTGGTTGAAGGCGTAGTGCGGGTCTCCTTTCAGATGCAGCTGTGACTCGTGCGCCATGGCGTGCGGCGGCAACGACAGCGAGGACAGCAGCTGCGAGCCCGACACCTTCAGCTCTGATGGGCCGACGCCCACGCCACCTCGCAGGTCCAGACCGGGCGGCGAGGACGGCAGCGCGGCCGTGTCCAGGAGTCCCGGAGGTTTGTCTCCGCCAGGCGACGCTCG
>NW_027595533.1:0-37500 GCF_031162955.1 Sander vitreus | reverse complement strand
TATATCTCTGTCTCTCGAGAGAGAGACAGAGAGAGAGAGAGAGATAGAGAGAGATAGAGAGAGAGAGACAGAGAGAGAGAGAGAGAGAGAGAGAGAGAGAGAGAGAGAGAGAGAGACAGAGAGAGAGACAGAGAGAGACAGAGAGAGAGACACAGAGAGACAGAGAGAGAGACAGAGAGAGACAGAGAGAGACAGAGAGAGAGACAGAGAGAGACAGAGAGAGACAGAGAGAGACAGAGAGAGAGACAGAGAGAGACAGAGAGAGACAGAGAGAGAGACAGAGAGAGACCGACCACCCCGTTATCATTCCCTGATGTGTCACCAACGCTCACATCAGTTTGAATGATGTTTTTATATGTTTTATTTGCTCTCGTGAAGGCTTCCACTGCCAGGGCTGCAGCTGGAATACCAGGCTAAAGCAACGGCAGTTTAGGGGAAGAACAAGTGTGATTATGGTCAGATCCTGGTCCTGACTGATGGGAAGTGATATTAATAAGTGTTGTGTTACGCATCTACAGCGTTTCAGCTATTTTTTGCCAGCTTTCCTCCTGTTTTAGGAAGCAGCGACTGTATTGTGTTTGCCTGTAAACCGTGTCTGTGTTCTTCATATTTATGTAGAATTATAGTTAGCTCTTCTTATGTAAAATATGCGGCTCTGGTAAATGTTTGTGATTGGTCGTGCTGTGCAAACCCCGCCTCTTTTATATGAACGCGCGCCGCTGGATTGGGAAACCCTGATGGTTGACTGAACTAGATGATAACCAGCGTCGTGATACAGCTGATGCGGGACCGCGGGTGTTAGGTTAGGTGAAGCCGGGGAACTGAAAGAAATCCAGGACATGTTGATCTGGCTTCGTAGTACAGGCCTCTGATGTCAGTAACAACCCAAGTAATGCACACATACAAAGACATCACAACATGTATGTCCATGACAAAAGTTATGTGAAATAAAGTGGAATGAAAGTGGGAATAAATATTGAACACGTGAAGAAAAAGGGGTGTAAAAAGGCATGGGTTAGGGTTAGGGGTTAGTCCTTATTGATGGCCTGTAAAAATGTTTCTCATTACCAAGTTGTCACTGAAGAAGCATTTCATGATGGGTAAAAGCAAAGAGCTGTCCCAAGACCTCCGCAAGCTTATTGTAGAAAAACATACGGATGGCTTTGGTTACAGACTAATCTCTAAACTTCTGAAAGTTCCAGTGAGCACTGATGGGGCCATTATCCGGAAGTGGAAAGAACATAATTTCACCATTAACCGGCCACGACCAGATGCTCCTCGCAAGATGTCTGACAGAGCAGTCCATAGAATACGTAGAAGAGTTGTCGAAGAACCAAGGACCACTCGTGGAGATCTTCAGAAAGACCTGGAAGAAGCAGGTACAGTTTTTTCAAAGAAAACAATTAGTAATCCACTCAACCGCCATGGGCTCTATGCACGCACGCCACGCAGTACACAACTGCTCAAGAAAAGGCACGTGGAAGCTCGCTTAAAGTTTGCTGCACAACATCTGGACAAGCCAATGACAAACTGGGAGAATATAATCTGGTCAGATGAGACTAAAATGGAACCGTTTGGCTGTCATAGCATACACCATGTTTGGAGGAGATAATGGCACTGCACATCACCCTAAAAACACCATACCAACAGTGAAGTTTGGAGGTGGGAGCATCATGGTGTCATCATGTGGCTGTTTTTTCAGCATCTGGCACTGGCAGTAATTGAAGGAAGGATGAATGGAGAAATGTATCGTGACATTCTTGATAAGAATCTGCTGCCATCCACCAGGATGCTGAAGATGAAACCAGGGTGGACATTTCAGCAAGAAATGATCCCAAACACACAGCCAGGGAAACTCTCAGTTGGTTTCAGAGAAAGAAAAGCAGAATGGCCCAGTCAATCACCCGACTTGAATCCAACTGAAAACCTCTGGAAAGATCAGAGTTCATAGAAGATGCCCTGTGTGGAAGAATGGGCCAAATGTGTGCGACTAGTTTCTTCGTAAAGGAGGCGTCTTGAAGCTTTTCTACTAAGTATTAAATCAATTTCAGCAAGTGTGTTCAATACTTTTTCCCTGTGTCATTTCACTTTATTACACACAACCTCATTTACGGACGGATTTGTTTTGATATCTGTATATGTGGATTACTTGGGATGTTACTGACATCTGGTGAAAATGTCATGCCGATAGCCTGATCAGAAATATCTTTACTGAGATAAATGTTGACGTGTTCAATACTTCCTTTCCCTGCTGTATATATTGTTATCGGAGAGCACCGATCCCAGAACACGTCATTTATCTCTGAAGAAAATCTACTTAAAAGTAGTTCATTGATGTTGTTTTTCCGTTATGACTCGCTGTCAAACTGGATAATTAAAGAACGTTCTGTGGCGTTTATTATCTGAGAGAACATCAAGCGTCCAATGACGGGAAACCGAACCGTCAGTGAGACGCAGGCGGCGCTGTGATGACTTCATCGCTCCTTCCAAAGTAATCATCCAATGAGATCTGACGCTTGGGGAGTCGTCAAATAAAGGGTTGAAAACAGTATCGGACAGAGCGTCAAGCGTCCAAAGTTTAAAATAAAAGGGCTCAAAGAACAAACATAAAAGAAGTGCGTTTAAAGGTTGTTAAAAAAGCATCCAGGTCCAGGTCCGGGTCCGAGTCCGGGTCCGGGTCCAGGTCCAGGTCCTGGTCCTGGTCCGGGTTCGGATCCGGGTCCAGGTCCAGGTCCGGGTCTGGGTTTGGGTCCAGATCCAGGTTCAGTGGTGCGTCTGGTCTGCAGTCTGGAGTAGAGCTGAAGATCTTTGTTTGGGTTTGTCTTAATTTCTATCATTTTACACGGGCTCGGGCCGGGCTGTTAAGGCCCGATTACAGCTCTAGTGTGGAGTCTGTCAGTCTGAGTCTGGAGTTCATGGACAGGTAGAAATGTGAGTCACTGTCAGCAGAAACAGGTAATTATGACTCAGAAGCTTTTAGTTTGATAGATTTACAGTAAGAATCCTGAACCTCCTCTTCTTCTTCTTTGTCTTCAGGATGTGAGAACCGCAGACAGGAAGCGTCAGCGTGATGCGATGAAGTCATCACAGCGCTCCGAACCCTTCAGGCTTTTAAGAAGTATATTTTCAGTCTCATTAGCCTCAAACTGTCAAACAAGACATAAATCACACCACACAAGTTCCCAGATATCAGGTTTCTCAGGATTCTGAGGCTCTTAAACTTTGCAGGTCCAACCGAGACCCTTTGACTGGGCCCAGAACTGCAGTCAGGTTTCTAGTTTGTAACGCTGCCGATAATGTGACACTGAATCACAGCCTCTTGTGTAACACTTCTGAAACATGACTTACTGTTCAGTTATTAAAGTTATGTCTTCAACTCAGTTTTATCAGTAAACTGTCTTTACACACACACACACACACACACACACACACACACACACACACACACACACACACACACACACACACACACACACACACACACACACACACACACACACACACACACACACACACACACACACACTCACACACACACACACACACACACACACACACACACACACACACACACACACACACACACACACACACACACACACACACACACACACACACACACACACACACACACACACACACACACACACACACACACACACACACACACACACACACACACACACACACACACTTCCTGCTGTGAGTCCTGACTGTAGATGACAGGTGACCTCTGACCCCTGGTTTGGAGTTGAGTCAGGCCCAACGCATGGCGGTTAGATTTGTGTTGACTTGATCCCGACTCACTCTGACATCACGGCAGGGCAGCGATGACCTCACGAGGTCGAGGTGGTCGCTGTTTTTAGACCAGGTGCATGATGGGAAACGCCTGGCTCAGCTGATCTAACAGCTAATTGGTTCAGAAGTAGGCTCGTTTGAGATGAGCGGCAGCCTGTAAAGAGGGGGTCAGCAGCAAGGGGCGGGACAAAAAGCTACAGTCTGAACAGGAAGTCACAGAAACACTCACATCCTGTTAGTTTCAACAGACTGTAGATGATGCAAATCTGAATGTAAACATGTGTTCTGTTAACAGAAGAAATCAGGCAATGTTCAATTATTATTAAAATCTTCTCATATTTCCACCACATATGTGTATATGCAGATCTAGGCCTATGCGTGTTTTATGATTGTTGTACACGTTGTTTTTTCATGTGTGAAGCACTTTGGTGCAAATGTGTTTGCTTTTAAAGTTCAATATAAACTAGGAAATTCTGCAAGAAATGTTGACAGTGTGTCTGCTCCTTGGTCTGAATAACCCTGGCTGACAGTACTGTAGTACTGTAGTACTGTAGTACCGTAGTACTGTAGTACTGTAGTATCTGCTGTTAGACATGTTCTACAGGAAGTAGTCTCTATGATAGAAGGTCTTTGTGTTTGGTTATTCACAGTGGCGATTTTAGATCCTGTTTAGAGGGGGCTCAAACCCCCTAAATTTCATCTCAGCCCCCCTAAAAATGATAATAATAAAAAAAAACAAATACATTTAGTACAATTAGTACAATTTTAGTGCTTCAAGTGAGAGTTTGCAAACTTGTCTGTTAGTGACAGAGGACAAGGTCCAAAGAAACCTGCACCTGTAACCCGGTCAAGGACATGTTTATGTTTTTATTGTTTACACCTCATTATCATTTTGTTTGATTCTGGTAGTCCACAGAGGAACTATCGTACATTTTTTATATGGTCAATATCTTGCATGTATCCTCTGTTATAATAATGAATACATATATTCATTGTTATCCAGTGAAATGACTGACCGAGCGGGTTAGGGGGGGCAGGCACTGTATGCGTGTCCCATTCTCATTAGGAGCTGAGCCCCCCTAAAGCTCTGATCCTACAATCGCCTTTGGTTATTCAGAATGTTTGAGAAACTCTATTCAAACTTTAAAATGCTAGGGTAGTATTCAACTTTCAACTCACATTAATACTTTTTATACCATGGTCTGGGTGAATACTCAATTCTGATTGGCTGCAGGGTGTCCATAAAAAACTAAACGTACTAAAGGAGTTCTGGTGAAACTGATGATGTTTACTCTTCTAAAGTAATGTGCTACGTTAAATCAGAAAGGAGATGTGAACACCACATGATGGCGCTAACACACACGCTGTAAGCAGTACGTTATACTGCCCCTCTGGACTGACTTTGTTTCACAGAGAATAACGTTATCTCACATCCCGTTCACTGTTCAGGGCGCTACGTCAGGATGCGCCGCTGCGGCCGACAGTAACGTTACACATCGCGGATCAAATTGTTGGTAAAAGTCGTAATATTGTTTTGGGGACAATAACATGGCTGATAGCTAGCTTGTCTTGATGTTGAACACACTGTCAAATTATTTTCACTGATTGCCAACTGTCCAAAATGTTATTGACTTTGGATCTTGCTAGCATAGCGTTAGCTTTCTGGCTCGTAGCTGAGCGGACTACAAATATCTCCGGTTGCTAAGGGTGGCAAGTCGTTTTTAAGGTCCTTCCTATTTCCTGGAGGAGTGAACAACGTTTGCATTGCATAAGAACCTGATAGATGGGAACGATTGTTCCCGGTATTAGTCAAACAGTCAGGCGTAACCAGGGAAAAGGAGTTATTGTTTGGATAAACTTTACATTTTGATTGTAAAAGAAATTAAAATATAAACTAATGGTTTAAAAATATGTTATTTGGCAAGTGACCATGGTATGAGCAGGTTAATGCCCTTCAAGGTGTCCAGATATTAATGGATATTAATGGACGACGTCCGAGCGTCGGCCGGTTCACGCCTCACCATCGTCCATTAATATCTGACAATGGACACCTCGTCGGGCATTAACCCTTACTCGTAATATTCAACCTTCTTTGAGGCTTTTAAAAAAGCCCTTCTGACATTTTTACATTAGTGTGTTTGGGAGAGAAGTGGGGGATCCAACTGACTGAGGAGCAGCAGATGCACATTTATTTTTACTTTGCTATACCATCCACAGTTTTAACTCTCATACATGTATTTTACATCAAAATGTAGGGAATGTTGTGTTCTTTCTACCAATGTGCTCAGGGAGGCAATCAGACACAGTCACACGATGCACAGTGAGCTTCCAAGTGAAGCCATGTCCACCAACTGCTGCACTGCCTCCTGTATTAAATCATACCAGAAATACCAGGAGGAGAAGAGAAACAGGCCCTTATTTCTGACAGCTGCTGTCCTCACATTTCTTACACAACACACACCATAATTACACAGGATGATCAGCAGGGCGTCATAGCTCTCACAGTATTAAACATTAAGCGATAGGAGTTAGGATTTTTGAGCTAGAAGCAGGACTATCTAAGATGTGTTACAGTCTAGTGTCTGTGAAAACAGTCGTTGGTCTTGTGGCCTGAAGTTGGTCAGTTAGTCCATCATGACCATTTTAGCTGACAAATAACACCTCTTCTCCTTTCTTCCTCTCCTCTTCTTTTCCTCTCCCTTTCTCCTCCTCCTGTGGCAGTACATAAGTGATTTGCGCACTGAAGGAGTGGAGGAGGGAGGGGGAGACTGTATGTTTAAAAGGTCAAAAATGTCCATTTAATGATGATTATACCTCTAAAGTTTGTTCTGTAATTCAAAAATTGTGGGTCCAAACGGCAAAATATTATCATCACCAGAAAGATAAAGGTCTGGGGAACGCATTGATGTGGTTTTTATGTTTGTGGTGTCAAATATATGCGACACAGAGCAGGAAACAAACAGGGAACCGTCTGCGTCCTTCCAGATATTTATTGTCTTTGTTTCTATCAGCAGTTGGTATGAAGAGAGCCAAAAGTTTAGGTCCGCTGGATTCCATAGTTACATGTCTGAGACCGGCACAACATTTCCTACATGTTGACCAACCATGATGTATGAAGAGGGAAAACTGTAGAGGAGAGACATTAGTTTGGAGAGATTTCAGAGGATGGTACTGCAGCTCCCCCCTCTGTCCTCCCCTCTAACTATGAAGATTCCTGCCCCATACACACACACTGGAACATCTAACACGGTCTGAAACTGGACGATACGTAAACTGTGATTGGGTAGAAACCGTGCTGGATATCAGAACGCCCATTCAGCCCAATAAAGGCCCAAGTCTTGTCTTCTGTTTAAACTTTTAATTATTTTTCTACATTAAAGTATGGAGATACAGCATGGCCCCAAAGAGGGGTTGTTTTCAGTGATGTTAAGAGATTTCCTAAAGATTTCCTAGAGAGTCTATGGGAAATTTCGTGAAAACCGCTCGGCAAATCTCTTAGGGCCGCCTGCACACTGGCTGCGTGGCGTGAGCGTGGCGTTTTCTGTTGTGTGTCAGCTGCGTGGCGTTTTCTATCTTACATTCTATCTTATGTCTTTACACACCAGAAACGTGTCTGATGCGGCACTAATGCTGCTAGCCTTGTCTGTACACATGTATGTTTCCCATAAACATAAATATAGATATATACTGATTTGATTACAGCAAAGACAAGTGGCAGTATTGACGGCAAAACAGGCTCCAGAATATTTCCTTCTGTATTGACAGGTGCAATATTTGAAAATCGATAATTATTTATTATGTTTTTAAATAACATTTATATCTGCATTTATGTCAAAACCTAGAGACTTTCAAACATCAAAATGTCATTTATTAAATGTATTTGTGTCAAAATGACATATAAACATGTTTTCGGAGCAGCTCGAGCCACCCCTGAGACGTGCGTGTCAGGCAGGCAGTGTGCACGCTCTAACCTGTTAACATGGGAGCCCAAATAAAAACGCTCACGCCACGCAGCCAGCATGCACGCAGCCTTACAAAACACATAGCACACTATTCCCGATCATTACACACATTTTGATGTATTTATGTGCATGTGTAATATGGACACAAATGTAGCGGGAGATGAAGAATAATAATAAGTATGGGGGATAATAGTCATAGATAAAATAGTCAAAATAAAATAAAGTGGAAACTGCTGTTGCTGCATCAGTGTGGTGCTCCTGTTCTCTGGTGGTGTGTGTGAAGTTATTGATGAGGCCAGGCTGCCCTCTGCTGGATGAAAGATGCTGATGCAGAGAGGGTATCTCCTGACAATAACTATTTGAACAGATGAAAACTAAATCATTCAGACACCAGATGTTTTCTTTCACTTCAGTGGATGTCCCCACAGTGTTGCATGATGGGAGAATACACATTAAAATCAGCTCATTCCCAGTTTCACAGTTTATTGAAAAGGTTTTATTTCCTCTGAACAGATAATAAAGAAACATTTACTACAGATCTTCATCATTTCATCTCTTTGCGTGTTGACTTCGCTTCTGCCCCCTGCTGGCCTGGAGAGACATGACAGCACACAGATGTGACTTCCTGCATCACTCCTCGCTTCAGTTCAACAAACACAGACTGACTGCTTCATTTCAGTCAGTGGTCGACACCACTGGTTGATCATAAACTGTATAAGAGAAGCCAAAACATCTGGATGGCCCCCTGGTGGCTGGCTGCAGTATAGGTCAGGGGAACGTTTCATCTCAAAATGTTGGGCACCGTTTTGCTGCTGCTGTTTTCTCTGGTTTGGTGGGCGTGTCAGAGATGTTACCCAATCAGCAGCGATGTGTCTGTAAACTTGTGGTAATAAAATACACACAGCAGGTTGGTCCTTAGAAAGCAAGTTTTCAGGTGTTTTCTCCAGTAAAATCTCATCTTCACCTTCCAGTCAAATTCTTTCCACATTTGACTTCCAATCCCTTTATGACTCACCAGACATATATATCTTCCCATGTATCACTTTTTTAATGTGGAGGGTATTGTCTGATGTGTCTCTTAGTAAGACCCTTAAAGATACGTGATACTTGATGCTTTGTTGATACCACTTGTTGAGAAATATGTATAAAGTACCGTTCAACATCAGTTGGATCTCTTTTAAGACTATCCCACTCTGTGTGCTTTGTGATGTAGTGTCGTTTTTGTAGATATCTATACGAGTCATTTGAGGGCAAAGCAGACTTTTCTTGAAGTTGTGAAAACAGCTGATTTCTAACAACCAGCCCCTTTTCTGATCAATCTTTTCCACCCATCTTCTGTATGCTAAGTCCGTCACAGATGGGAGAAACTCAATGTTCCCAAGAACGGGCCCTTGATAGAGCTATAGACCCCTTTAACTGTTTCTGTTTGACCCAAATGTTATTAATTTCTTATTTTTTACCCTGGGTCTCCTATTTTGCCAAATAAATTGTGATATATGTTTTTCAAGAAGCTTAAGTGTTGATTGTGGTACATGGACAGACAGAGATTGATATAAAAAAGGAGTCTATGTAACATATTCATCCTCACTGACTCTATTCGGCCAAAAAATGACAAAGGCAGCATATCCCACCTACTTATATCTCGGTTGATCTCTAGTTTGTGGTAGGAAGAAGATTTTTATAAGGAAATGTTCCAATCAATGATCCAGGCAGCACCTCCTTCATTTTACAGTCCAGTGGTGCTAGAACGGCTCCGGGTCAAAGAATGGATTATAGATTAGATTTCAGACATTAGATTATAGAATGGATTAAGTAAGGGATAATCGCCGAGAGGCAGGGCAATAAACAGTTTGATATGCCGGCTTGTGGAAGGTCTCGGGCGGTAACCTTCCACAAGCCGTGCCCTGCCTGTTTATTATTATATATATACTTCTTGCTTGCCAACATAATAAAACAATTCAAACACTTTAATAATTATGCTTTTTCTTATTCGTATTGCATGCTTATTAAATGTATACTCTGTTTGAGTTCATCTCCCTCAAAAAGTAGTCCCCTTTAGAACTACGGTGAATAACGTTAGCTCAGCTGTAGCTAATTAGCTTCTACAGCAACCAGTCGGGGTCAGATGTCACTGTCAGTCTGTCCTTCTGGTGGCTCGTCCACTCGGTGAAAACCTCGATAGCAAAGGCAGTCACCTTTTTGGTGTTTGATTCAAGGGCCCCGTCTTCAATGGTAGAGCTCCTCCTCTGTCAGATCTCGTTAACGGGGACCCTGGGCCTCGTCTTTCTCTGTTGTCTTTCCGTCGTCCTCGTCGCTCTTTAACCAGTCCTCAAATGTCTTCCCTCCTCCAAATATATTAAAATTGACAATGAATTCGTCCATTTTTAAAACCCTGTAATGTTTAGAACTACGGTGAATAACGTTAGCTCAGCTGTAGCTAATGTTAATTAGTTTCTATAGCAACCACACAAGGCTGCATCTGATCACTAACGTTAGTTTCATAACGTAGTTGCTACGTTGTATCTCGCTGGTGAAACTACGTATGGACTGACCCTCCGATAGATTTCCGACACGTTTTAGAAACTTTTTTAAACGAGGTTTATTTTTACAATGGACCTCATGTTTGACATTTCTGTGAAAAAAATACAAGCGGCGTATTGATCTACTATTTGATGATGCTGTGCTCAGTCAACAGGCAACCTGCCAGGTTCATGCCCTCCTCCCAGCCAATCACAATCAAGCATTCTTAAACGAAGTAGAATAATCTGCGTTATTTTAACGCGTTAAAAAAAATGTATAATTATTTTGACAGCCCTAGAATTGATCATTGCAAACTGTGTTATGATGGACATAAAATGTTCTTTTGCCCTAATAATGATACAAATAATATAAAAAATGTCAGTTTGGGAAAGCATATTTGAATAATATTGAATCATTACTACTACTGTACTACTACAAACAAAACAAAAAATGCAGCTATTTCCTGGGATTCCCGGGAAATGGGTTGTCTTTTCCCAGGATCTGATTTTCGGGAAAAATGTTAAACCCTAACGTGGAATGTATAGGTGCTGTAAAATAATCAGATTTCCCAAGTGGTGGCAGTGAGGTGGCAGTGTAAGCGTCCTTTGTATTAGCATACAAAAGGTCAAGGTTCTGCTCTTTCGTGTGGGGAAGGTAACAAACTGATAAATGGCAGGCAAGGTCAAGGTCAAGTCCAGTGTGATATGGTTGAAGTCACCTGAGATCGCAATGAATGCTTCAGGATGTTGAGTTTGAAGTCTCGCATTTGATGGATCTGATGGATCTGATTGATGGATCTGATGGTTCTGATGGACCTGATGATGGTTCTGATGATGGATGTGATGGTTCTGATGGACCTGATGATGGTTCTGATGGACCTGATGATGGATCTGATGATGGATGTGATGGTTCTGATGGACCTGATGATGGTTCTGATGGACCTGATGATGGATCTGATGGACCTGATCATGGTTCTGATGGATCTGATGATGGTTCTGATGATGGATGTGATGGTTCTGATGGTTCTGATGGACCTGATCATGGTTCTGATGGATCTGATGATGGTTCTGATGATGGATGTGATGGTTCTGATGGTTCTGATGGATCTGATGATGGTTCTGATGATAGATGTGATGGTTCTGATGATGGGTAATGTTGATGATGATGTTAAACACAGAAACACAGACATTTTGCCAGTCCTAGCAACAGTAACATTAAAAGTTACATTGACAATCATACACTCTGATATTTGTTCTCCATTATTGAACACTTTCATCGTGTTTTCAAACAATAACACAAGGTCATCATCTGCAGATTTCTCTGTTCTGTTCCTTCTGCTCAGGAACTCTACAATCTTTGATCTCCACACAGACAACGTTCAAATGTTTTCACTCTTTCTTGTTGACCTGTATTAAGGTCCAGAAAGAGAAAATAGGCAGGACACACTGCTGCAGCACGGCTCTCTCAGATCTCTTGTCTGTTTTATTCTTTGTCTTCAGATTGGAGGCATTTTATTCCATATTTTAAAATCTGATGTAAAACAAAACAAAACATAAACTGTATATTATGGTCTTTAGTTAGATTTAGTCTTTGTAAGGTACACTGTTGGTAACCAGGTGGTCCAGTACCAGTTTCCTGCGTAGTGTGTGTGTGACTGATGGTTTATTTGGTGATGCACATATGTGGAGTGTATGTGTTTCTAATAGACACAGTTTCACCTAACACGATGTATATCATTACTCAGTTTGTTTTCTCTGTCTACAAATCCTTACACTCTGGCTCATGTCTGCAGTAAAGCATCCTAACCTATAGATGCAGGCACATTCTCCCTTCACACTGTATCACTGACTGTACAGGACAGAGTACCAACAGTAATAAAGAGGATTGTGCTCATTTCTATTCAATACCCTTTTTACATGTTTTCCATAGGTGCATGAAGTAGAACAAAAAATACATATAGTATGTACAAAGGTTGATGGGAGATGAAGTAATGGCATGATTTAGAGCTTATTGTTTCTTCCTCTACCCGACCTATTACTTAATCTGTCAAGTGCGTAATAATGGATTTTTAAGCTCACTCTTGACGAAGACAGGGACCAAAAGAGGAAAAACAATTCACTGCTCAGATCACACTGAACCTGACTTCTCACCAAATATCAAGCAGACGCAGAGGATGAAGCAAATAGAGGTAGCTGATTATGTTATTGAGCCACCGAGACCAAAGCAGAAAGAGAGTGGGGATGCAAATCAAACAGGTAATAACACACGTTATCAGTTGATGGCTTACGTGTAGCCTACTGTTAAACAACACAGTTCTACTAATTGTACTCTATCAAGTGTTTTAAGCTGCACTAGTGGCATGGACCAACAACCCTGTCCTTCAATACTGAAAAAGTGTTTACTGTTAAATAGTTCATCAAAACTACGATCTTTGCCGAGTCTTAACCAAAGTGTTTTCATTGCATTTTGCATTTACATGAACCCACATGATCAGGACGTGAACTCTAGGGATAACTTCCAATTATTTTCATTGTCGATTAATCTGTCGATTATTTCATTGATGAATCAATTCTTTGATTGGTCTCTACAATGTCCGAAAATTGTGAAAATGTGGATCAGTGTTTCCCAAAAAGCCCAAGATGACGTCCTCAAATGTCTTGTTTTGTCCCCAACTCAAAGATCTTCAGTTTACTGTCGCAGAGGAGAGAAGAAACTAGAAAATATTCACATTTAACAAGCCGGAATCAGAGAAGTTTTACTGTTTTTTCATGAAAAAAATATTCAAACTGATTAATCGATTTTCAAAATAGTCGGCGATTGATTTCATAGTTGACAACTTAATGATTCACCATTGCAGTTCAAGTGGACTCTAGTATTAAAGTCCTGTGATGTACATACATTGTTACATAACAGCAATCATGATTCTTGCCCTATTGGACGTCATTGTAGGGATGTCAACAATTAATTTGGGAGTAACTGACAGAAGAAAAGAAAAGTTGTAATTCTATGTAACTCTCCATTCAGCCGACCATTAGCATGCTAATGTAGGTTGGTTAGTTTGGTTAATTTACTTAATAATCTTACTGAAAGTTTTTTTTCATTAATTAAAAAATTCATTTATCATTATTTGAATGTGTCAACAGCACATGCAAGTCTCACGGCAATTCGTGAAATAGTCACGTTATTCAATCTATTGATTCGTGTACACGGACACGATTCTCTTGTTTTTTTCGTGGTGGTCAGCACATTATTTAAATTAATGTATTTTAATGGGAAGTATCTTTCGTGATCACAGCACGACTACGGTAGCGAGTAGTATGAAATGCCGAAAATCCGTGTAAGGAGGCTGGTTAAGGGGGCGGATGGGTCAAACAACACAGGACTTTCACCCTCGGAGACCGGGGATCGTGGCCGCGTTTGACGTTTCCTTTCCCAGTTCTTCTTTTCCTAAACACAACCTCTGTATAGATGCTTCCCATTACATACTGACCACCATGAAATAAACGACAGAATCGTGTCCGTGTACACGAATCAATAGATTAAAAATAACATGACAATTTCACGAACTGCTGTGAGACCGTGTTGGTACATGGCGACCTCACATGGCTGCCAGAGTGGTTCTACATCTGTGTTGGTGAGTCTGTGTTGGTTTTGCAGAGAGAAGACTCTGCCAGGTGCTTCTCCTCGGCTGGTTTCTTCGTATTGTGTGAGTTAAAATGTGCTGAGACAGTTGCATCAACAGCACCACCATATTGCAAGTTCAAATGCTCAGTGATGTAACTTCCCATGTTGATGTCAAAACCTTTAAGCAACTGTTTTGTTGTCAAACTAAACCTGAACAAAATATTGGTTTTAAATGAATTTAAAATGTACATTTTTTAATTTATGTCTATGCTATCAGTATACTCTACCCACTCGGACTGCAACACAACTCATGACATGAACAAGGACCTGGAGGAGGAGAACGGCAGGCTGAGGACCAGTAAGAAGTCTTCTCATCTTAACTTTACTTCCTCTTCATTTCTTCCTCTCTCATTCTTGCTCTATTTTTGTCAGTTTGGTTCCTGTGACGTCTCCTGCTAACAACACAGCACTTCCTGTGTTTACTACAAGGAAACCATTGTTGGCACTGAGAAATTTCAAAATTAAAAATGTAAACTTATTTTCTTTAAGTTTTGGACGTCACTTTTGTTTTTGTCGTTTTTCTCCTGCGTCTTTTGACATTTGTGTTTTTTTCCCCACGTTTTTGAAGCTTTTTCCAACATTTTTGTCACTATTTTCTACATTCTTTTATCATTTTTTTCAAATGCTAAAAAATGTAATAAACACCCAAATGTCAAGAGATGTAGTCCGTCACAAACAATGTGCTGCATTTCAAATATGTAAACAATTTCGAGCTACAGAATGAATGGTGTAATAGATTTTAAGACTTTATATATTGGCTTTGTGGATGTAACTTTTGCTCACATATAATTCATGAAACTGGCCTCATGGGACATGTATAACTACTGTCACATTTACATTTGTTGACTTTACAATCATTTTTATTTTTCCCCAAAATAACAAATTGCCCTTTTGTTGTCCCAATAAGAAGACCATTTGTTAATTTAGTCTTTCATTTGGGTTCTTTCTGTTTTCACTAAGCTCAGTGGGAGCATTTCAACGCTAGTTTCTACTACATTTCTTCTATCAAGACAACCTGGCATGAGAGTAGAGATGACTGTCTCTAAAGGGTGCACACCTGGTGATTATCAGCAGCAAAGAAGAACAGGGGTGTGTGTGTGTGTGTGTGTGTGTGTGTGTGTGTGTGTGTGTGTGTGTCTCTGTGTGTGTGTGTGTGTGTGTGTGTGTGTGTGTGTGTGTGTGTGTGTGTGTGTGTGTGTGTGTGTGTGTGTGTGTGTGTGTGTGTGTGTGTGTGTGTGTGTGTCTCTGTGTGTGTGTGTGTCTGTGTGTGTGTCTCTGTGTGTGTGTGTCTCTGTGTCTGTGTGTGTGTGTGTGTGTGTGTGTGTGTCTCTGTGTGTGTGTGTCTGTGTGTGTGTGTGTGTGTGTGTGTGTGTGTCTGTGTGTGTGTGTGTGTGTGTGTGTGTGTGTGTGTGTGTGTGTGTGTGTGTCTGTGTGTGTGTGTGTGTGTGTGTGTGTGTCTGTGTGTGTGTGTGTGTGTGTCTCTGTGTGTGTGTGTGTGTGTGTGTGTGTGTGTGTGTGTGTGTGTGTGTGTGTGTGTGTGTGTGTGTGTGTGTGTGTGTGTGTCAGATGTAGTTATAAATGTAAAATGTTGAATGAATGTAAAGATCAAAGGGGTGGCAGATACATAGACATTGGTTTAATGGTTTTGAATGTTGTAAAGATCCTGTTATATTGTTGAAAGTTTGTTACTCTTTTTTAAACAAGAATTTCACAACAAAATGTTAGAAAAGACTGTGGATTGGCCTGCCTGACTCAGACACAGACGGGATGTGGAAGTGGGTGGATGAGACTCCACTGAACGAAAGGTTCACACATTTTTCCATTTGGTCCATTCAAACTAAATCACTATCTTGTGCTTCTTGGGTTGTGTTCTCTGATAAAAAAGCTCTTTTTTTCAGCTACTGGCATTCTGTGGAGCCTAATGGTGGGAACGATGAAAACTGTATGGAAATACTTTCTGTTGATTCAGAAAACAGCTGGAATGATAATAACTGTCTTGTTCTATTCAACTGGATCTGTGAAATGAAAGTCCGTCCATAACCAAACCCACCCGACAGAAAACTAAGAATGATAAATATATTGCTGATACAAATTGAAATCTTCACGAAAGAATAGAATTTTTCTATACCAGAAAATTTGGGTTTCTTTCAACCACATTGTCCAAAAAATAAAAATAACATGGATGGTTCCGTAAAATAAATGACCAGTTCACTACTTTCTTTGAATTTGGGTGTTTTATTCAATTTCATAGCACTTTGAAAAGAAAAGAAAAATTATACAAGAACATTGAAAAAATTAACAACATGTCTAAAATAAAAGATTTAAAAAAAGTGGGAAAAAAGAACAAAAATGTCAACAACAAAAAAAACGCAAAAAAAAACAGAAAAAAACCTGACAAAAACATCGGAAAAAGTGACAAAACATTGGGAAAAGTGAGAAAAAGTGTCAACCAATTTTAGTTTTAAGTTTTGCTCCAGAAAAAGAAGTTGCAGGTCGAAGACAACACGAGGGATATGCTCATGTGGACACATGATTTCCAAGTAAAAACAGCATTTTAGGATTTGCCAGCTCAGTGTGGGATAATCTAACAATAAGCTGCAGTAAAGTGACCTGTTAACATATAGAAACAAATGTCCAACGAGGGTCACTGCAATATGTAATACATGCTTTGATTTATTGCTTGCTGAATGAATGTATAAATGTTTATGGGTGGGAGGGGGGAATGTGTGCGTCTGGCAACATCACAGGGGGGTCTAGTCACGTCTCATTGGTTTAGTTATGACCTGTGTTCTTTGTCATTAAGTTCTGAAAGCAGCCTCTTTAAAACATGTCAAGGTGCGGTTAAAAGGATGGTTGTGGAGGAAAGAAGGGGTGTCGTTAATTCAAGAGAATGTCTCTGTGTCGACTTGATGAGTCTTAGTTTGTAGTCTTTCATTTTCCAGGATAAAATGAAACATTTACTGAAAAACGAGGAAGAAGAGGGAGAGAGAGATTCTATGAAGCTGCAAAAAAGTAGCTCCTGAATACATCTCAAAGTTGGAGCCTGAACATTAAAAATAATCTTAAGAAAGGACTCTCCAGGGGAGGTAACAACATTACATTTCATTCAAGGAGAGGAGATGCCATCCGACCACCTTCACGAAGAGTCAGAGACTAGTCGTGGTGTCTTTTGGTCTGAACGGGAACTTTGGATGCATGATTCAGAACGGGCCACTGCTCGGCCTGGTGCAGCTGCTCGCAGCTTTCTCCAGAACCCCTGTACCCCGAGATTACTCCCAGAAGGACCCCAGAGACGGAGACTCGAGTTCCAGACTCTGACTCGAGTCTCACTTAAGTTACACACACACACACACACACACACATATATACACACACACACACACACACACACACACACACACACACACACACACACACACAGTAACTTCAGACTTGTTACATTAATTAAATGTTAGTTTAATAACTTAAAGAAAACTGACATTTACATATTTGACTTGGTAACAAAGTGCTGGCTGCAAATGTAACGTAGGGTTATTTACCTATTTATTAATTAGGCTGCTAACATATGAATGTGCAATACGTAATCTGTTATCTGTAATGTCCAAGTAATTTTTTATTAGTTGTACATTTTTAATGATTGTTGTGTTGTTTTTAATACTCAGGGAGTACCAATGTACTTTCGTTGTAATACTGCCAGACAGTGTTGCAATGACAATAAAGCCTCTTAAAGTGGCTTAGGTGGTAGAGCGGTCGTCAGCCAATCAGAAGGCTGGTGGTTTGATCCCTGGCCCTGCAGTCACATGTCGAAGTGTCCTTGGGCAAGACACTTAACCGTGCTCCCGATGCAGCATCAGTGTGTTATGAATCATATTTCTCTATATCTGTATATCTGTATTAATGTCTGTGTCCAAACCGTCAGCGACAGATGCTGCCCACCAAGAGCCTGGGTCTGTCTGAGGTTTCTGCCTAAAAGGAAGTTTTTCCTCACCACTGTTGCACCAAATGCTTGCTCATGGGAAATAGTTGGGTCATTGTAAATTATAGTGTGGTCTAGACCTACTCTATCTGTAAAGTGTCCTGAGATAACTCTTTTTGTGATTTGATACTATAAATAAAATGTAATTGAATTGAAAAATTTACTTATTGGGTTGTTATCAACTGGTATTGCTAACAAAAGCTAACCTGGCTAGAGCTAACCATCCATCCATCCATCTTCATCCGCTTATCCGGGGTCGGGTCGCGGGGGTAGCAGCTCCAGCAGGGGACCCCAAACTTCCCTTTCCCGGGCCACATTAACCAGCTCCGACTGGGGGATCCCGAGGCGTTCCCAGGCCAGGTTAGAGATATAATCCCTCCACCTAGTCCTGGGTCTCCCCCGAGGCCTCCTCCCAGCTGGACGTGCCTGGAACACCTCCCTAGGGAGGCGCCCAGGGGGCATCCTTACCAGATGCCCGAACCACCTCAACTGGCTCCTTTCGACGCAAAGGAGCAGCGGCTCTACTCCGAGCTCCTCACGGATAACTGAGCTTCTCACCCTATCTCTAAGGGAGACGCCAGCTACCCTCCTGAGGAAACCCATTTCGGCCGCTTGTACCCTGGATCTTGTTCTTTCGGTCATGACCCAGCCTTCATGACCATAGGTGAGGGTAGGAACAAAAACTGACCGATAGATTGAGAGCTTTGCCTTCTGGCTCAGCTCTCTTTTCGTCACAACGGTGCGATAAATTGAATGTAATACCGCACCCGCTGTGCCGATTCTCCGACCAATCTCCCGCTCCATTGTCCCCTCACTCGCGAACAAGACCCCCAAGGTACTTGAACTCCTTCACTTGGGGTAAGGACTCATTCCCTACCTGGAGAAGGCACTCCATCGGTTTCCTGCTGAGAACCACGGCCTCCGATTTAGAGGTGCTGATCCTCATCCCAGCCGCTTCACACTCGGCTGCGAACCGATCCAGTGAGTGCTGAAGGTCACAGGCCGATGATGCCATCAGGACCACATCATCTGCAAAAAGCAGCGATGAGATCCCCAGCCCACCAAACTGCAACCCCTCTCCACCCCGACTACGCCTCGATATCCTGTCCATAAATACTACAAACAGGATTGGTGACAAAGCGCAGCCCTGGCGGAGGCCAACTCTCACCTGAAACGAGTCCGACTTACTGCCGAGAACCCGGACACAGCTCTCGCTTTGGTCGTACAGAGATTGGATGGCCCTGAGAAGGGACCCCCTCACCCCGTACTCCCGCAGCACCTCCCACAGTATCTCCCGGGGCACCCGGTCATACGCCTTCTCCAGATCCACAAAACACATGTAGACTGGTTGGGCATACTCCCAGGCTCCCTCCAGGATCCTTGCAAGAGTAAAGATCTGGTCCGTTGTTCCACGACCAGGACGGAATCCGCATTGATGGCTAGAGCTAACCCCACAATGAAAATGAGACTTGTTAAATTGAAGCAGTCAACTCGGGTGTGACATCCGTCCCAGCTCTGGCTTACGAGTTCCCCGGTAAATGGAACGCACTATTATTACACAAGGAAACCAGGTAACCCAAAGATTGGAAGAAATGGCTTAGACAATAAAAGGGAACTTGAATAATACAATCCATCTGCATGTGAGATGAGATCCTCAGAGGTGTTACTCTGCTCTCTGCACTTCTTCCTCTTCAGTCAGCTCTCCTTCAGCTGCAGAAACAAGTCGCTTATAATAAACCAGCACAATGTTCCTCGGTCTGTCCGGCTTCTGCCCCCTGCTGGCCTGGAGAGACATGACAACACACAGATGTGACTTCCTGCATCACTCCTCCGCCATTTTGTATACAGTCTATGTTCTAAACAGCAGGTGTGTGTCCGTACCTTACAGTAGAAGGAAAGAGCAGTGATCACCAACAGCAGAGTCAGCGAGAGTAAGACAACCATTCCGAAGATAAAAGGTGCCGGACCTGGTAGATCTGATGGATTTGATGATGGATCTGATGGATCTGATGGATGTGATGGATCTGATGGATGTGATGGATGTGATGGATCTGATGGATCTGATGGATTTGATGATGTATCTGATGGATCTGATGGATTTGATGATGGATCTGATGATGGATGATGTTGATGATGATGGTAAACACAGAAACAGACAGACATTATTAACTTGCCAGTCCTAGCAACAGTATCATCTGCAGATTTCTCTGTTCTGTTCCTTATGCTCAGGAACTCTACAATCTTTGATCTCCACACAAGTTCAAATGTTGTAACTCTGTCTCATTAAAATGTTACCCAGAATAAAAATCTGTTATCCACACATAAAAGTATCCATACAAATTAAAAGGGATAAGGTCTGGACCAGAGCCAGTGTTTAGAAATATTGAGGTCCGGAAAGAGAAAACACGCAGGACACACTGCTGCAGCACGGCTAACGAGGGCCGTTGCTGCTCTATCCTGTCAACATGGGCCCTGAAATGAAAAGCAAGTGTCATGATCCTGATCCATGATGCTGGCAACTGTCATGTACCACGGAGGTACTACGTGTCCTGCTTAGTTTCTAGTCAGTGGACCTGCCAAATCCTATATCGCGTTACCATTTGGTTGTCTGGCTGACTCCTGTCCCCAGAGTCCTGTTGGCAGCCCTTTCGGCGCCTGCTATTCATTTGTAGCTGGTGGTCCAGCCAACCAGAGTTCCTGTTTAGCGGCAACAATCCCAAGTTCCGGAGCCTGTGTTGCCGAAAAATCCAGAGCCTCTGTTGCCCCAAGTTCTTGTGCATCTGTTGCCTTAAGTTCCTGAGCCTCTGTTGTCCCCACATCCAGAGCTTTTATTGCCCCGTTACAGAGCCTCTGTTTCCCCCAGTTACTTTGCCTCTGTTGACACAACCCAGTCTCACGTCAGTTCTTGAAACGGTCACGTAATTTAATCTATTGATTCCTGTACACGGACACGTTTTTCTCGTATATTTTGTGGTGGCCAGCATGATTTTTAAACTAATGGATTTTAATGGGAAGCATGTTTTTTGATCACAGCACGACTACAGTACACAGGACTTTCGCCCCAGAGAGCGGGGATCGTTTCCCGCTTGTGAGGTTTCCTTTCCCCGTTCTTCTTTTCCTAAACCCAACTCGCGTCCCCCAGAGACCGGACCGCATCCCCCAGAGACCGGCCCGCGTCCCCCAGACCGCGTCCCCCAGACCGCGTCCCCCAGAGACCGGACCGGTTTCTGCCTGTAAAAAGGCAAATGCTTGGTCTTGGGGGGGTTGTTGGGTTTTTGTAAATTATTGTGTGGTCTAAACCTTCTCTGTAAACTGTTCTGAGATAACTCTTGTTGGGATTTGATACTAGAAATAAATTTGAATTGAAAATGGAATTGAATTGAGTGTATCTGAGCACACCAGCGCCCTGCTTCTGTCAGGTGGAGGAACTACACATGAAAACAGAAAGTGTTCTGATAGATGTGGTGGCAGTGGAGTTTGGTGATTGGTCGCATCAGTAGGTTCTTCTCGTAGTAGTGAAACACTCACTCAGTTCTCAGAGAACCAGAGTTATTCTGGTAACCAAACATCAACATCTGTACTTCAGTTTATTGTTTGCCATTTTAACACTTTGTATACGTTTGGTTGTATATTGTATGTCATGTCTGTGTCTTCTGAATGGACCTTGAGTCTGGCAATAAAGTTGATGATGATGATGATGATGATGATGATGATGATGATATGCTATGTAACACATCACAGGGTCAGTCTAGAAACAACATGTTGTCAACTGATCATTTTAACTCAGTTTGGACCAATCATCTTCTCCACACCTGTAAACAGTCCGCTTACCTGAGACGGTGAGAGAGAGCAGACGGCTCTCAGAGGAGAAGTTATGAGAGAAAACATAGAGACGATAAACACAGCTGTATGTTCCTTGGTGGGCGGGCTCTGCAGCAGGAAACAGGAAGTGGGCAGAGTGATTGACAGCTGGCTGGGTGGAGTTGTGTGCTGAGTTGGAGGAGGTGAATGTGAGCTGGAAGGAGCCTCCTGGGTACTGTGGCTGGATGGAGCAGCTGATAGTGAAGGTGGAGTCCCTGAACACCTGGAACCCCTGCTGCTGGGCCTCGGAGACCCCGTCCATGGAGGAGGACACAGAGATGTTGGGCTGAAGCAGCAGGTCTGTAAACACAGACACAAACAGACATTGTGAACTTGCCAGTCCTAGCAACAGTAACATTAAAAGTGACATTTACATTTATTACACTCTAACAATTGTTTCTCATTTTGAACACTTTCAACAGCTGCAACAATCCCTAGTTCCCGTTGAGCTCCAACAATCCCAAATTCCTGCTGAGCTGCAATAATCCCAAATTCATGTTAAATTGCAACAATCCTAACTTCCTGTTGAGCTGCAACAACCCCAAGTTTCAGAGCCTCTATTGTCTTCAGTTCCAGTGGTTGTGGTTCCTCTGGCAGCATTCCTGACCATGAGTCTCTAGGCCGTCCACCAGAGGTGCTCTGCCCGTCTGTCCTGTGTCCATGCCAACCACCTGAAGATTTCGTCTCCGCCCCTGCCCTTTTCCCCATTCTTCATTTCCCCGGATACTGGACCCTGAGTCCCTCCTCCGGACCCCCTCCACCCACTCTGCTCCAGTTTGACTCTTGTGATTGGGAGGGTTGTTGTTGCCATTTATACACTTTGCATAAGTTTGGTTTCTATAAGTTTGGTTTCTATAAATCACATGTAAGACGATGACAGTCGTATCAGCGTCAGTCCAGAAAGAACATGTCGTCAGCTGATCATTTTCACTCAGTTTGGACCGATCATTTTTTCCAGCTTACCTGAGACGGTGAGAGAGAGCAGACGGCTCTCAGAGGAAAAGTTATGAGAAAAAACATAGAGATGATAAACACAGCTGTATGTTCCTTGTTGGGCGGGCTCTGCAGCAGGAAACAGGAAGTGGGCAGAGTGATTAACAGCTGGCTGGGTGGAGTTGTGTGCTGAGTTGGAGGAGGTGAATGTGAGCTGGAAGAAGCCTCCTGGGTACTGTGGCTGGATGGAGCAGCTGATAGTGAAGGTGGAGCCCCTGAACACCTGGAACCCCTGCTGCTGGGCCTCGGAGACCCCGTCCATGGAGGAGGACACAGAGATGTTGGGCTGAAGCAGCAGGTCTGTAAACACAGATACACACAGACGTTGTGAACTTGTCAGGCCTAGCACACTTTCAACAGCTGCCATAGTCACAAGTTCCTGTTCTGAGAACATCTGTGACCCACAATAAAAAGGAGTCCTTTCAGGCTGGTTGCCCCAGGGGACTCCTGAAGCAGCAGACATGTATGTTTCATATTTACAGAGGATGTATGTTTCATATATACAGACTTATATCTTGGTGCATTCAGCAGCTGATTTACTGAGGCAGCAGCTGATCAGACTCCATCATGGCTGCTGGAGACAGTCTGCTGCCATTCTAGCTGCTGCAAGTGTGTTTGTGTGTGTGTGTGTGTGTGTGTGTGTGTGTGTGTGTGTGTGTGTGTGTGTGTGTGTCAACCTGGGTACATTACTGTCATACATGATGTCATAGATGATGTCACTGATGGGCTTACCTGAGCAGGTGAGATCCTGGATGGAGGAAGGGGGACCTGATACTACACAGTTCCTCAGAGTAGATCTAGACTGAACACAGTCAGGCCTGATCCACCACACAGATCTGACTGAGGACTCTTTTCTCTCTTCTACAGAAACAGCAGAGCCACAGTCCAACTCTTTGCAGACAACATCTGCTGCCTTCAGGTTCCAGTTAAAGTAAAATACACCATACACTGGTCTCCACTCTCCATTTTCTTTTACCTCCAGTGTTCCTGCACAGCGACTGGCTCTTCCCACCAACCTGAAAGACTCTGAACAGAAACAGGAGAGTCATCAGCGAGAGAAGAAAGTGTATTTAATAAAGAAAAGATTAAACTGGTACTGTTGATACTAATCTAATGATTATTTATATTTCCTTTTTGTCTCTGCGTACCTCTTGAGGCGTGTTCTCCTTTAGCCTGCAGTCCTGAGGAGAAAATCAGAAGGTAAACATCAGTATAAAGGAGCATGATTGGATCACAACTGTGGACAGAACAAACTCTCTCAGGTTGTTTTGTAAAGCAACATGACATAATCGCTTCGCATAAACATATACTCCACTTTCTAAAGTCAAGTGGCGTGTTATCTCTACACATTTTGAGCTATCTGCGTTTATGTCTACGCCCGTGTATGTCTACGCCGAATAACGGGACGGTCGTATACAGTGGACGGGTTGGGTTTAGGAAAAGAACAACGGGACGTTTGGGTTTATGAATCGTGACACGTGGGACCCGATCCCCTGTCTCCTGGGTGAAAGTCCTGTGTTTGACCCATCCATCCCCCCCAACCAACCTCCCTACGCAGATTTTCAGCGTTTCATACTACTCGCTAATGTTGTCACTCTTAATGCTACGTCATCTTATTGAGACGGCGTTGATAAACATGCTAAAAAACAATTATGCGTCTTGATAACACACCAAAATGGCATACGAATTGGCATGTCATACATACACCACTTCTTGAGATCAGTGTGTAAAGGTTCTTCTAGCAGCTCAGAATCACCTTAATGAACTCACTCTGGAAATATTTTACCAGTTTACTAAAGGTAAGATGAACATGTGAATACACAGAACACTAGTCTGCTGTTTGGGAGGAACTTGAAATAAACGTATACTTTTTATCTTTTTGATCAATGAAAGTCAAAGTCTTATTTGCAGTTAAAATCTTTGGTTCCATTTATTTCCATGAGATCTTAGTTGGGTTTCCAGACAATCATCACTGCTTGTATGTATGCCAGTGTAGTGTTGTGGTGTTGGTGTGCGTGTGCGTGTGTCCGTGTGGTCAAAAAAATTTATGTGCTTCCGGGTTGCCCCCGAGGAAGCAAAGATTGGTTCCTATCTATACCAAAGGCACTAATTGGCTCTTACAGGTACATATTCCATAAGTTTTACATGCTTGAAGTTTAACTAGTTTATTGGTTTCTTCTGGCATAATCGATAGATATAATTGGGTATCATCTGCATAACAGTGAAACAGTGTTTCCTAATTATATTGCCTAGAACAAGCATATTTAAGGTAAATAGAAGTGTTCCAAGCACAGAGCCTTGTGGAACACCATTGCTGACTAGCGTGCATTAAGGATTCAGTGTTAAATTCATTTTCCTTTTTGTCTTTTTTTCTGTCTGTGTGAGAGCAGTGTGTCTTCTGATTTAAAGATCAACACAAATATTAGAATAATAACATGTCATATTTAAAGCAGAGTCCTACCTGAGCTGCACAACAGCAACAGCACCAACAGATGATACATGTCCAGATGGAGCGTCTCTCTGATAACCCTGTGTGCTGTCCTCGGTGTATATCTGTGAACAGGAAGAGGAGGAGCTTTACTACAACAGAATAAATCAGAATCTGCTTCAATTGCCAAGTTAATGTGAACACATACAGTACAGGGAAGCATACCATATCCCAGAGAAGATCCAAGAACACATTTGGGACTACTATGACAGCTTCAGTTTGAGATTCACCTCTGGGACAATAACATCTGCATGGCATCGCTTACAGAAAGGCATCATTACTGCTTGCACCATATCAGTGGGGTTGCTCACACTGGAAATGAATATTCTTGTCAAGTCAGCTGAAATGAAATGCAGGGGCCGACGATCAGTGACAGAATGCCACTGGCTCCTTCGCGGACTGGAGAGCCTTATCACATGGGCAAGAATGGCCTTCAAGCCAGCCAAATCCAGGTCTTTAGCCCTGAGGGGACAGTGACGATAAGTATCACTTCAACCTGGATTGAGACCTATGTCCAAGAAGCCTGTAAAGAGCCTGGGGCTGATCTTTGACGGAACCTTGAGAGACACCATGACGGTCCAGTCAACACAAAGGTACAAAAGTCAGGACTCCCAGGGAAATTCAAGGCAGCGTGCCGCTTGGACAAAAGGACTGATCTCGGTTGGGACACCCAGGTTGTCTGATAATAAACACACACACATATATATATACACACACACACACACACACACACACACACACACACACACATATACATACACACACACACACACACACATACACACACACACACACACACACACACACACACACACACACACACACACACACACACACACACACACACACACACACACACACACACACACACACACACACACACACACACACACACACACTGCATTTAAAACCTCAAGACTTTCAAACATCAACATGTCATTTATTAATATGTATTTGTGTCTAAATGACATATAAACATCTTTTCCTATTCTATTTTGACTGGAAACGCTTCCAACACGCTGGCGTGTCATGTTTTCTGAGACGTGTGTGTCACGCAGGCAGTGTGCACGCTATAACCTGTTACCATGGGAGCCCAAATAACAACGCTCACGCCACGCAGCCGACACGCTCACGCGCAGCTGACACGCTCACGCCACGCAGCCGACACGCTCACGCCACGCAGCCGACACGCTCACGCCGCAGCCGACACGCATTTTCTTACCGTCTGATTTGTTCTTCTCCTTCTTTTAGTTTATCCTCTGATGTTTCTCAAACTTGTTCCTCGTATTTCCTCCTTCAGGTTCCACAGTCACTCCCTCACTTCTGTGTTGTGTGTTCCCAGACTCTCCTCCTCTCCCAGTAGCTCTGCTGAGTCTCTCCTCCTCTCCCAGTAGCTCTGCTGAGTCTCTCCTCTCCCAGTAGCTCTGCTGACAGTCTCTCCTCCTCTCCCAGTAGCTCTGCTGACAGACTCTCCTCCTCTCCCAGTAGCTCTGCTGACAGACTCTCCTCCTCTCCCAGTAGCTCTGCTGACAGTCTCTCCTCCTCTCCCAGTAGCTCTGCTGACAGTCTCTCCTCCTCTCCCAGTAGCTCTGCTGACAGTCTCTCCTCCTCTCCCAGTAGCTCTGCTGAGTCTCTTCTCTCCCAGTAGCTCTGCTGACAGTCTCTCCTCCTCTCCCAGTAGCTCTGCTGAGTCTCTTCTCTCCCAGTAGCTCTGCTGACAGACTCACTGCAATGGATTTAAACAAACAGTACAAATGTAGTCTCACACAGTGGAGGATGATGGTTGTTGATGGAGGAAGTGTGTGAAGAATGGAGGGAAACCAGTCCTGTTCCTCCTGCGTACCTGTTACACCCTCACAAAAAAATACACACATACACACACACAGACACACACATATACACACACACACACAGACAGACACACACACACACATACACACACACAGAGACAGACACACACACACACACAGACAGACACACACACACACACACACACACACACACACACACACACACACATATACACACACACACACCCGTCCCAAAACCTCCCGGTTAGAGAGGAAATGACCTAACATATTCTTCTTGAGATTTCAGCGTGCAGCTCGTAGCTACGAGGTAGATGATGTTTCACACAGAGAGAGAGGAAGGTTTTATCCTGGAAATGTTCTTCTGTTGATGCAGATTAAAGAGAAATAGAAGCTTAATTTCCTCCAAAAGAATGAACTTTAAATGTTAAGGATTTAAAAATATTTGATGTGTGTTTGTAGAAGCTGTTGTTGGTGTTGGACTGCACACTGTTAGGTTTTAAATATATAATGTATTTCTCTTTTATTTTGAAGGGCAATGCTTCCATCTACAAGGTAGATTTTGGAGAGTCAGTAGTGAGCATATCAATCATCAATAATCCCAGAGAGAGGTCCTGTGGCTGTCTGCTGACTGACGTCTGCGGGTGTTTACGCTCTTCATGGTTTAGAGTTCAGCAGCTGGGTGAAGGCCGCTATGTTCGCTATGCAAGACACTCGATCCTCTCCCGCCTCTCTACTCCAAAAACAAACGTCCACACATGGAGCGGCCTATAAAAGACAGACCCAGCTGAGGACCGAGGTTTGACCGAGGGACAGACGGACTGACACGCAGCAGGACCAACACAACCCAAACAGCAAGATTAAACCGTTTCTCTTTGGGATTGACTTCAGACAGGTGTGTGTCCACCTCATGTCACTGACATTACTCTCTTAAAGCTTCAAATAACAGGCGGTTTCTTCATGGAAAACAGCATCAAAAGTGTCAACATTTACAGAGAATGTCCATCATGTTACAGAGTTGTGTGTACCATTTAAAAACAGTTTGAATGAAAAGGTACAAATAAAAAGCTAATAAATAACACTCTAGAACTAAATGGCTTCAGGGTTCACAGCTGTTCTTAATAACCTTAAGCCTGTTCTCTCAACGTCAAAACTTACCATGACAGCAACGTTCAGGACAACGTTTGGAGAATCTCCTGAACTCCACGCCTTACGCCCACGCTTTAGGAGACACACGGCACACAGAAATAACATTTCTTCTTTCAGAAACCATTTATTTTACTACACCTTGTCTGTTTGGGGCTGTGGATTTAGCGTTATATAATGCCTCATTTGCATATTTAATCATTAAACATTTCAGACAGAAAATGATCATCTTAATGTCAGTAATCAGTTGGGAAGTTTCCTGCTGATATCTCTTAGTTTCATATTCTACCTGTTCACCTGTAGTGTCTCTTCTTAAACACTTTCATTAAGCAGAAAAGTTTGGAAAACAAATCCACAGATCTGCTCTGAGAGAGTAATCTATTACAGCTCCTTCAGCCAATCAGGCTTCGCTGTTCGAGCCTCTACCTGCTCCACCCCCCGGGGTCGTAGTACTCCAGATCAGACTTCTTGTTGCCTAAACTCAACTGTAACGGGGTCTGAAAGGGCCGTCGTCTCAAGGTGCTCTGTAGCCAACTAGTTTACCTTTTCTCAGATTTAACTGGCGTGTGACCGGCCTGCTGTCGCTGTAATTTTGCATCATAATCTCAATCTCTCAATCATAAGAATCGTTGTGCATACATTTTCACACAATATCATATAAACCGGTTCACAAGAATGCGATGTTCCTGTCGCTCTGCCTGGCTTCTTGAGAAAGATTATTTTGTTGCTGTCTTTACGGCCTCTTGTTCTCTTCGTCTGTCCATTATAACCAAATAGACTACAGCTGGAACTCACTGACACATTTACAGAGCTGCTGATTAATGGACGTGTCCTCCGTGTGTGTGTGTGTGTGTGTGTGTGTGTGTGTGTGTGTGTGTGCGTGTGTGCAGGTGTGTCTCGGCGCTGTCATGCCGTGGCTGCTGCCCTCTCAGCTGGAGCATCTGTCTTCGTCTCCGTCTCAGCGGCAGTGCGAGCAGACGTCCTTCTCCTTCTACTGCGCTGTGCGGGAGCAACTTCCTGTCTGGCTGCTGGAGGACATGCGCAGCATGGAGGTCTTTAGCTGGGAGGATGGACACCCGCGCGCCTTCCTGCCGTCCGAGGCGCTGCTCTACGCTCTCGTGCACGACCACCAGGACTACGCACGCCACCTGCTGGACACGTACTCCGTGAGCGCGCTCAGAGCGCCGCGCTGCAGCTTCTGCTGCAGCAGCAGCAGCGGAGCACCGCACCTCAGCGTAGCCGTTCGCTACGACCGCGTGGCGATCCTCGGCATGATGGCGGCGGCGCTGAAGCATGGCGACTCGTTGACGGACTACCTGGAGAGCCGCGGCGGCTGCTCGCACGTGGCGGACGCCGGGAAGACGGCGGTGCAGCTGGCGGTGGAGCTGTCACGGCCCGACTGCCTGCTGCTGCTGCTGGCGCACGGCGCACAGCCAGCCGGCTTGGACGCCGCGCTGCAGAGACTCGTGTCCTGCGAGGAAGCGGAGCGGAGCCGGGCGCAGCGCTGCCTGGACTTCTTGCTGCTCTTCCTGCCCGAGCCAGCGGCGCCGCGGAGGCTGCAGGACGAGCCGCGGCGCTGGCAGAGCCTGCTGGGACACCAGGTGTTCAGCTGGCTGTGTGGCCTGGCCCCGCCCCCCCTGCTGCTGCAGGCGCTGCGCTGTCTGGCCCGGTCCGGCCCAGATCAGATCAGTACGCTGCCGGACTTCCTGCAGCCGCACACCTGGCAGTGACCTTGCATGTCACCGTGGAAACACTGCAAGACTGCTGCGATTGGACGGTGAAATGTAAATAAAGACTAAAAACAGGACGATGCCGAGTCAGCTGAAAGGTCTGGGAGACGGGCTTTAGGACCCCGAGGAGACTGAAGTATTCTACATATTCTAAAGGATGACGTTTAAAACACCTCAGGAGAAGAAACTATCAGCCGTTCTGATCATCTGTTCATCAGTTTGAGTCATTGTTTATGATAAAACAGGTAAACTTGTGTGATGTCAGCTTGTTAAATGTGAATATTTTCTGAACTGAATATCTTTGAGTTGTGGAAAAAACGAGACATTTGAAATGTTGAAACACTGATCCACATTTTATTTTGAACTCTCGCAGGAGGATCAAATGTTTACAACGTGGGCTCCGCCCTGATGATAGAGATACATGTTTATAATAAAGGTATTAACAGTAAAATGGATGTGTGGAGATAGTGTGTGTATATATATATATATATATATATATATATATGTGTGTGTATAAGTGTAAAATAAATCAGTTTCTTTCCTTGATGCAAATAAAATACTATTTATCAAACATGTGTAGGTGTGTCAGTCTCTTGGGGTCGGTCTCTGTGGGTCAGTCTCTGTGGGTCGGTCTCTGGGGGTCTCTGTGAGTCTTGTGGGTCGGTCTCTGGGAGTCCGTGGGTCGGTCCGGGGATCAGAATCTAAATCAGGAACCTCAACGTCAAGACTGCTGTTTCAATAAGTTTTTATTGACTTAATGAATGAAATGACACAACAGGTGAGTTTAGTTTACACTGAGTTCTAATTGGTCAGCTGCAGAAATGACCAACCAACCAATCAGCTGACATCAGGATGACATCATAGCAGAGTCACGCCTGCACAAGTTTCCATGGAGACGGGGAAGAGAGTAGGAAGAGTCAATGTTTAAAATCAGAGTTTTTTAAAACCGTTAGAGTCCATCAGGGTCCGTTAGAGTCCGTTAGAGTCCATCAGAGTCCGTCAGAGTCCATCAGAGTCCGTTAGAGTCCATTAGGGTCCATCAGAGTCCATCAGATTCCGGTAGAGTCCATCAGAGTCCATCAAGGTCCATCAGAGTCCATCAGGGTCCATCAGGGTCTGTTAGAGTCCATCAGAGTCTGTTAGAGTCCATCAGAGTCCGTTAGAGTCCATCAGGGTCCATCAGAGTCCATCAGGGTCCATTAGAGTCCATCAGGGTCCATCAAAGTCCATCAGGGTCTGTTAGAGTCTGTTAGAGTCCATCAGGTTTTATTTATAATCTTCTTTAAAGAGTTAAACTTGTTTCTTCTTCAACAAACAGACGATTACATTTACATTTCTACAGGGGGGGGGGGGTAGAACCAGAACCAGACAGCAGAACCAAAACCAGACAGCAGAACCAGAACCAGACAGCAGAACTGTCAGTTATCTTGCTGCCTGGTTCACTCTGGTCCCAGTAACCCAGTCTAAACCAGTCTAAACCAGTCTAACCCAGTCTAAACCAGTCTAACCCAGTCTAAACCAGTCTAACCCAGTCTAACCCAGGCTAAACCAGTGTGATCTCTGCTGAGTGGAAAATAAGAATGAAAATCTCAACTCAACAGTTTCTCTTCAACAGTTCAGGGGTCTCATTTATAAAACTGTGCGTAGGATCCTTACTATAAGTGTACGTACGCCCCCAAAAGCCCAAAATGGCGTACGCCAAAAAAAAGTCAGATTTATAAAACCGTGTGTACGCACACCTGTAAGCAATGTTCCCTTTATAAATCACAGATTACCTACAAGTCTGCGTACGTGAATCCACCTCCTATCCCGCCCTGTACACGCCCCTTTATAACCATAAATAGTCAATGCAGAGCACCTCGTGAATGCTGACCAGTATGTTAGTGACCCTGGCAGTTGTTACACCGTATCATGATGACTGGCAGAGAAAAAGCAAAAAACTTCTCAGACGTTCAGGAATTGCTGCAAATTGAATTATAATTTTGGCCTGTTCTTGCAGTGTAGGGAACCTGATCTATAACTACATGTATTAATAATGCGTCCAAAACGGCAGGCATTACAGCACTCAGGGACAGCTTCGATGTACCAGACGTATATAATAAGATTTAACAGAACTATATATTATATCCAAACAAGCCTTAGTGATAAAGGTGAAGGTTATATATAATATTTATATAAAACACTTAGCTGTCTGACATTTCCCTCTGGAAACAGCCAGTTTCCCCCAGAGTGGCGAGGACCTGTATTTGGACCGGGATGGCACGGTTCCGGCGCATTGCCCTCTCTACTCGACCCAATTCAGAACATAGATTCAAGAGCTGAGCTTTAGGGAATCTAAATCGGCATATGACCCAGTCATCGTCATGGTCCCTGAAGTCTCTCATCCTCCTGATTCTTCCATTAGTGTAGTCCTCCTGCAGGGCCAGTAGTGCCATCATGCAGCATTACGCATGGGTTCACCGCAGTATTTATATGTTTACAACAATTTGTGATTGTTAACACCGACCCCAACACAGCATCAACTAGTGGTAACCCCCCCGAGATACAATCTGAAGATGAAAAAAAGTGTAATAGGAAAACACACTTTTCTTCATGCAAGTTTTGTCACAAACAGTATTAAAGTTCGGACCGATAATGAGGACATTAAGGGTAACGATTGCGCGAGAGCTTAACGGCTGTATTTACAGACTTTGACATTTGATGATATAAGCTCAGTATTAAAGACATATTTAGTTATTTACACTGTGTTCTGCAGTTATCTAATGCTAGGGTATTTTATGTTATCCTGTATTCCATGGAGTCGGGCCGTCTTCTCCTCCTGTGCTACGTAGCGGACAATGTGACGATGAGACAGCGCTGATTAAACATTAAGAACAACTTTTTATTAAAGATTTGAGTTGGAGGTGTTTATGGAACAAGTATCACTCGGTACAAGTGCAACTAGCACTGCTGGATTTAATCTTCATGGTAACGTGGAGTCTGTGTGGAGGAACATGGGTCAGGGTTTACGTAGAGGAACATGGGTCAGGGTTTGCGTAGAGGAACATGGGTCAGGGTTTACGTAGAGGAACATGGGTCAGGGTTTACGTGGAGGAACATGGGTCAGAGTCTGCGTGGAGGAACATGGGTCAGAGTCTGCGTGGAGGAACATGGGTCAGGGTTTGCGTAGAGGAACATGGGTCAGGGTTTACGTAGAGGAACATGGGTCAGGGTTTACGTGGAGGAACATGGGTCAGAGTCTGCGTGGAGGAACATGGGTCAGAGTTTACGTAGAGGAACATGGGTCAGGGTTTGCGTAGAGGAACATGGGTCAGGGTTTGCGTAGAGGAACATGGGTCAGAGTCTGCGTGGAGGAACATGGGTCAGAGTCTGCGTGGAGGAACATGGGTCAGAGTTTACGTAGAGGAACATGGGTCAGGGTTTGCGTAGAGGAACATGGGTCAGAGTCTGCGTGGAGGAACATGGGTCAGAGTCTGCGTGGAGGAACATGGGTCAGAGTCTGCGTGGAGGAACATGGGTCAGAGTCTGCGTGGAGGAACATGGGTCAGAGTTTACGTAGAGGAACATGGGTCAGGGTTTGCGTAGAGGAACATGGGTCAGGGTTTACGTGGAGGAACATGGGTCAGAGTCTGCGTGGAGGAACATGGGTCAGAGTTTACGTAGAGGAACATGGGTCAGAGTTTACGTGGAGGAACATGGGTCAGAGTCTGCGTGGAGGAACATGGGTCAGAGTTTACATAGAGGAACATGGGTCAGGGTTTACGTGGAGGAACATGGGTCAGGGTTTACGTGGAGGAACATGGGTCAGAGTTTACGTAGAGGAACATGGGTCAGGGTTTACGTGGAGGAACATGGGTCAGGGTTTACGTGGAGGAACATGGGTCAGAGTCTGCGTGGAGGAACATGGGTCAGAGTCTGCGTGGAAGAACGTGGGTCAGGGTTTACGTGAGGAACATGGGTCAGAGTCTGCGTGGAGGAACATGGGTCAGAGTTTACGTAGAGGAACATGGGTCAGAGTTTACGTGGAGGAACATGGGTCAGGGTTTACGTGGAGGAACATGGGTCATGGTTTACGTGGAGGAACATGGGTCAGCGTTTACGTGGAGGAACATGGGTCAGAGTTTACGTGGAGGAACATGGGTCAGGGTTTACGTGGAGGAACATGGGTCAGAGACTGCGTGGAGGAACATGGGTCAGAGTCTGCGTGGAAGAACGTGGGTCAGGGTTTACGTAGAAGAACATGGGTCAGGGTTTACGTGGAGGAACATGGGTCAGAGTCTGCGTGGAGGAACGTGGGTCAGAGTCTGCGTGGAGGAACGTGGGTCAGAGTCTGCGTGGAGGAACGTGGGTCAGAGTCTGCGTGGAGGAACATGGGTCAGAGTCTGGTGGAGGAACGTGGGTCAGAGTCTGCGTGGAGGAACGTGGGTCAGAGTCTAGGTGGAGGAACGTGGGTCAGAGTCTGCGTGGAGGAACATGGGTCAGAGTCTGGTGGAGGAACGTGGGTCAGAGTCTGCGTGGAGGAACATGGGTCAGAGTCTGGTGGAGGAACGTGGGTCAGAGTCTGCGTGGAGGAACATGGGTCAGAGTCTAGGTGGAGGAACGTGGGTCAGAGTCTGCGTGGAGGACCGCACATTCTCCCGTCAAGTTAGTTTTTTTATAAATCACAACCTTTGCGTGAGAAGTGGCGTACGCATATTTTCAGCCTCGTTTTGTGCGTACGCCACATTTATAAATGAGACCCCAGGTCCTTACTTTACCTCAAAGTCAGAGAATTAAAACTGAAGAGAAATGATAGGAATAGAAATGATAGGAATAGAAAATAAGAAAATTAACTTTGAAATGTTTAATATTTAGCTGGAAGCTAACTGTCGTCCCTGATAAAAAACCTAAAACTAAACTGTGAAATGTCCCTTTAAAGTCATCGTTTGGAATCAGACTGAACTAGGTAAGGTAAGCCTAACCCTAACCAGTCAGAACCAGTCAGAACCAGTTAGAACCAGTCAGAACCACTCCGAAGTAGAATGAAATCAATAAATTGGAGTAAATGTGAAATGTCCCTTTACTGTCCTGGTTCAGAACCAGTCGGTCCCTCTGTCCTTTCAGAGTAAAGTGCTTCCTGTTTGAGCAAAATAAAACAAAGTCTCAGTTCACTTCATTTCCCAGCAGCCACCTGGGTTCCCTCTGAAGTCATTTCACCGGCCTGCACTTCCTGCTTCAGGAGGAAGTTAGTAAACAGGAAGTGGTGTCACTGTGACATCACTGCCTCCCCAGCAGAGGTCAGGGGTCAGATGAGCTCCCATTCGTCGTCGCCATCGTCCGCGCTGAGGGCGGGGCCAGAGGGGGCGGGCCTACAGGGAGTCTGTGGGAGGAGCTTCGTCAGGCGACGAGACAACCCACCAATCAGAGTCACCGCCCACAGCTCGTCCCCTGGAGTCACTGCAGACACAAAGACACATGGTGCGTTCAAGTACACAGAGACATGCTGCGTTCAGGCACACAGAGACATGCTGCATTCAGGTACACAGAGACACATGGTGTGTTCAGGTACACAGAGACACGCTGCGTTCAGGTACACAGAGACACATGCTGCGTTCAGGCACACAGAGACACATGCTGCATTCAGGTACACAGAGACACATGGTGTGTTCAGGTACACAGAGACACATGGTGTGTTCAGGTACACAGAGACACGCTGCGTTCACGTGGCGTCGGACATGTGGGACAAACAAGGTTCTGAGGTGACTGCCTGCTGAAGTTGGAACAACAACCCTAAACTCGACTTGCTGACCTGATGTGTCATCAACCAGACCTTTAATTAACACTAAGAAACTTTTAATTAATGAATGAATATTATTTGTTGCTGGAGTGATAACACAAAGTGAGAGGGTCAACGTTTAAGAAGAAAACAGACAACAGCCAAAAACAAGTTGAGGTCTGTTTTAATGTCCCCAGTGTTAGCATAGTTAGCTTAGCATCGCTAAGGCTCTGTCCTGATTGACAGGTCCTAAAGCATCTCCTGCTTTATCCTCTATTTTAAAATAAATGGGACCATCATTTACTAAATGAACATCATGCTTGAGACCATAAACTCATTACGAAAATGTTTACTGAGGTAATAAATCAAGAGAGAAGTCGGCTCATTTTCTCAGAGACTTCTATAGAAACAGACTTCTTTTTGGAGCCAGTGGAGTCGCCCCCTGCTGGACGAGAATGCAGCTTAAAAGGAGGTTCAGCGTTGAGCAGTATAAACCAGTATAAAAACCAGTATAAAGTCACCTGTTAACCAGTTGGTGTTTCCAGGGATCTTCTTCCAGTAATCTCCTGCAGGGTTTCTGTCAGAGACGCCGTAACGCCGAGCCACTTCTCCGTTTGCACACCGCACCCAAACTGTCCGGGAGCTGAGGACCAGCTGACTCACAGCTAACCCTGAAACACACAAATAAATTACATGTTTTTATATATAAATACATGTATATGTAAAATGTATACAGATCAGAGCAGAGCAGACAGACAGATGTCAAGAGCAGACAGACAGGTACCTGGAACCAGCTCCCAGTCTGTCCCTACAGGCATCTCGTCACTGAGTCCGGTCCGGACGAAGACACTTCCTCGGTTGTCCAACGCCCAGAGGAGACGGTCGTTAGGACTCGTCTGAATGCTAATCAGCTGCACTCCCATTGGCTGCAGAGACATGATGTCACAGTTACCTGAACGCTCACACAGACACTTAGTCAAAGATCCTCTATAGCTGTTCAGGGGGTTCTGTGTGGTGTTACCTGTTCAGGGGGTTCTGGGTGGTGTTACCTGTTCAGGGGGTTCTGTGTGATGTTACCTGTTCAGGGGATTCTGGGTAGTGTTACCTGTTCAGGGGGTTCTGTGTGATGTTACCTGTTCAGGTTGTTCTGGGTGGTGTTACCTGTTCTGGGGGTTCTGTGTGATGTTACCTGTTCTGTGGGTTCTGGGTGGTGTTACCTGTTCTGGGGGTTCTGGGTGGTGTTATCCGTTCAGGGGGTTCTGTGTGATGTTACCTGTTCAGGGGGTTCTGTGTGGTGTTACCTGTTCAGGGGGTTCTGTGTGATGTTACCTGTTCTGGGGGTTCTGGGTGGTGTTACCTGTTCTGTGTGGTGTTACCTGTTCTGGGGGTTCTGGGTGGTGTTACCTGTTCAGGGGGTTCTGGGTGGTGTTACCTGTTCTGTGTGGTGTTACCTGTTCTGGGGGTTCTGGGTGGTGTTACCTGTTCTGGGGGTTCTGGGTGGTGTTGCCTGTTCTGTGTGGTGTTACCTGTTCTGGGGGTTCTGGGTGGTGTTACCTGTTCAGGGGGTTCTGGGTGGTGTTACCTGTTCAGGGGGTTCTGTGTGATGTTACCTGTTCAGGGGGTTCTGTGTGGTGTTACCTGTTCAGGGGGTTCTGTGTGATGTTACCTGTTCTGGGGGTTCTGGGTGGTGTTACCTGTTCTGTGTGGTGTTACCTGTTCTGGGGGTTCTGGGTGGTGTTACCTGTTCTGTGTGGTGTTACCTGTTCTGGGGGTTCTGGG
>NW_027595532.1:65000-70000 GCF_031162955.1 Sander vitreus | reverse complement strand
TTGACGTTCCCGTTGGGCCGTCATCGCACCGTCATCGCATCGTCATCGCATCGTCATATCTGAATGCAACGCTGGCCTTTTCCGACGTTTAAGTTGTTTTTCTTCCAACCTTTTTTGGGATTATTTTTTTTTACGTTTGTTTACATTTGATTATTTTTTTACGTTTGTTTACATTTTTTATGTATTTTTTTTTTTACATTTGACGGGTTTTTTTTACGTTTGTTTACATTTGACGGGTTTTTTACGTTTGTTTACATTTGACTGGTTTTTTTACGTTTGTTTACATTTGACAGGTTTTTTACGTTTGTTTACATTTGACGTTTGTTTACATTTGACGTTTTATTTTATTTTTTTACATTTGTTTACATTTGACGTTGTTTTTACGTTTGTTTACTTTTTTTACGTTTGTTTACATTAGACTTTTTTTTTTACGTTTGTTTATATTTGACTTTTTTTTACGTTTTTTTACTTTTTTTTACGTTTGTTTACATTTCTGACTTCTTTTTTTATGTTTTTTGACGTATTTTTGTTTTTAAAGTTTGATATTTCCCACGTTTTTCCTCTGATGTTTAAATGCTTAATAGGGGGCCAGTAAAAAAAACACCTCAGCGTTGAACCCAGTTTCCTAAAATAAAATGTAAAGTAGGTCAACGGCCTTTCTATCCGGTTCATTGCTATCGCTGGAAGTCACCGTTTGACATTTTGTCGTATTTTTTGGGACGTTCATGTCACTTCCTTCAACACGGTTATGTTTTTGTTGCGTCCCGACCGAACCATCGGACCGGTCTGCTGCTTCACAGTCTGGATCAACGGAAGTATATCTATTTATTATTATTATATATTATTGTTATATTTAACGGACAAAGCCTTTCCCGCTCTATTTACGTGTATTTCTACGTTGACGTGACGTCACGTCGCAGTGAAATAGTCTCGAGACACATCGCCGTCAAACTTCCCCACTTCCTCACACTCACCAGTATGGGGGAGTGTGTGAGTGTGTAAGTGTGAGTGTGTCAGTGTGTGTGTGTGTGTGTGTGTAAGTGTGAGTGTGTGAGTGTGAGTGCGCGTGTGAGTGTGTAAGTGTGTGTGTAAGTGTGTGTAAGTGTGTAAGGGTGTAAGTGTGTGTGTGAGTGTGTAAGTGTGTGTGAGTGTGTAAGTGTGTGTGTGTGTGTGTGTGTGTGTAAGTGTGTGTGTGTGTGTGTGAGTGTGTAAGTGTGTGTGTGTAAGTGTGTGTGAGTGTGTAAGTGTGAGTGTGTAAGTGTGTGTGTGAGTGCGCGTGTGAGTGTGTCAGTGTGTGTGTGAGTGTGTAAGTGTGTGTGTGAGTGTGTGTGTGAGTGCGCATGTGAGTGTGTGTGTGAGTGCGCGTGTGAGTGTGTGTGTGTGAGTGCGCGTGTGAGTGTGTAAGTGTGTGTGAGTGTGTAAGTGTGTGTGTGTAAGTGTGAGTGTGTGAGTGCGCGTGTGAGTGTGTAAGAGTGTGTGTGTGTGTGTGTGTGTGTGTGTGTGTGTGTGTGTGTGTGTCTCTCTGTGTCAGTACGTGTTAAGACGTGTTTATTTTAGTATTACACGTTTTCTGAAATATTTGTTTAAAAGTGCAAAAAACATAAGGCATTGTCCAACGCTAACTTTTGGTTTTCTTTCCTCTAGTCTGAAACAAGACATGTTATAGACGATAAAAAGCCCAAAATGTCTAACTTGAATGATGGGAACGACAGTAGCAAAGTCAGACAACACAAAACTAAACAAAAATATTATTTATCAAAGAAAATACAGTAAATTCCACATACGGAAGTAGTCAAACACTAGTTACGTAACGTTACCATAACGTACTAGAAACTATACATATCACATATATCGCGGTTTCCTTTGTTTTAAGTGTTGAAGTTCCAGAAACACAGTTTAGCTAAACTACGCCATTGTGTGTTTATATAAACTGCGCCTTCTTCTTCCCGGAAGCTACCTTCACGTTAGCTTAGCTCAGTTAGCCATTTTCTACTCACTTTGTCCTCCTCGGGAATTAGAGTTTCCGCGTCCTTTTTCTGATCTTTCTGAGCCAAAGCGGAGCTAAAACAGACTTTAACCATCCTGACAAAACTCCGATGAGAAACAAACACGATGAAAAAGTTGTAAAAACAAAAGAAAACGGAGAAAATCTGCTCCGAGAGGAAAGTAGTCGCACTTCTCTCCGGCCAAAGTCTCTCGTCTGATGAGCTGTTGTGATAAACGGCTGCGTCAAGCTACGCACAGGCATACAACGCAACTTCCGGTTTGGTTTCAAAATAAAAGCATAATACCGAAACCTGGCAACGTTTCCTGTATGAGCTTTGGGGAGTGTTTTTTTATTATAACCCTAACCTTCTTGTTGTGTTTCGGGTCAAATATGAGCCATTTTCAAAGTTTTTATATCAGAACATTTGGGTTTTCTTTCAACTAACAACAAAAAGTAACACATAAGGTTCCATGAAACGCTCTCCACTAGTGAAATGAAGGATCAGATTACTACTTTTGTTTAATTTTTGGTGTTTTATTTCATTTTATAGCATTATTCTGACTTCCCTTTGTCAGTCTGTGATTATCCATCATCACACGTTCCTTTGATCTTAAATATTAAGTCTAAATGAGTCATACTTTCTGCTTTTTTAACTCAAACGTTCCCAAAATCAGTGTAAAACTAGTGGTAGTAAGTTGTTGTTAGTGTGTACTGGTGGAAGCGGGAAAAAAGCTACGAAAATGTGTAAAAATGTTACGAAAACGTTGAGAAAAACCCCGTTCAAAAGACAGAAACGCACACACATACACACACACACCTACTGACACACACACACACACACACACACACACACACACACACACACACACACACACACACACACACACACACACACACACACACACACACACACACACACACACACACACACACACACACACACACACACACACACACACACACACACACACACACACACACACACACACACACACACACACACACACACACACACACACACACACACACACACACACACACACACACACACACACACACACCTACTGACACACGCACACACACACACACACGCACACACACACCTACTGACACCCACACACACACACACACACACATACACACATACAGACACACACACACACACACACACACACACACACACACACACACACACACACACACACACACACACACACACACACACACACACCCACACACACTCACACGTAAAGGAAGAGGAGTAACGGCCATCCGGTCTGAAGGAGGACATCTGGAGGAGCTGATATGTCTGTGACTCTGTGTCCTGAGATGAGATCTCAGATCAGATTTGAACACCAGGTGGAAACAAAGAGAGGAGTCATTCACAAAATGTATCCATTTCATTTTGAAGTTTGAAGGCCACAAATGCCAAGAAGACAAAAACACACAAAAAGTGTATTTTCATTGTCTTTTACACAATAAGCACAGGCCATTTTGGTGGGGCTTTTAATTTGAAGTGAACTGCACTTCCGGTAAGGCTCTGCCTTCCTGCGGTTACCTTGATCAGTCTGTTCTCAAAGCTGCTCCGGGACAGACGGGACGGTTGCCAGATCTCCGCTGTTAAACCCGAAAGTAAAAGTAGAGAGAGTAAAGAAAGTAAAAGTCCTTGAGTTTCTAGCTGTCTATGTATGTAACTACGTACTTTACGTAGGGATTTAAGTACAATTATGAGGTTTTTTAGCTATTTATACACAGAGCAACCACCAATCACAGTAAGCTGTCACATACAGATATATAACAGGTATGTGGTGTTGTTGTAAAGGTCGTCAGGGGAACAGACGGATAGGCTATATGGGAAACTACTGACACACACACACACACACACACACACACACACACACACACCTACTGACACACACACACACACACACACACACCTACGCACACACACACACACACACACACACACACACACACACACACACACATACACACACGCACACACCTACTGACACACGCACACACACACACACACACACGCACACACACCTACGACACACACACACACACACACACACACACACACACACACACACACACACACACACACACACACACACACACACACACACACACACACACACACACACACACACACACACACACACACACCCACACACACACCTACTGACACACACACACACACACACACACACACACACACACACACACACACACACACACACACACACACACACACACACACACACACACACCTACTGACACACACACACACACACACACACACACACACACACACACACACACACACACACACACACACACACACACACACACACACACACACACACACACACACACACACACACACACACACACACACACACACACACACACACACACACACACACATACACACACACACTCTTTCCCCCGAAAGTAAAAGTAGAGTAAAGAAAGTCAAGAAAAAGTTCTTGAGTTTCTGTCTTTCTGTCTGTCTGTCTGTCTATCTGACTGTCTGTCTGTCTGACTGTCTGTCTGTCTGTCTGTCTGTCTATCTATCTGCCTGTCTGTCTATCTGTCTGCCTGTCTGTCTGTCTATCTGTCTGTTTGTCTATCTATCTGCCTGTCTGTCTGTCTATCTGTCTGTTTGTCTATCTATCTGCCTGTCTGCCTGTCTATCTATCTGCCTGTCTGTCTGTTTTTTAATCCATGGTTAATTGTCACCACGAGAGGGCAGTAATGCGCCAGCTGCCGCAAAAAGAAGCGTCAGTATTCACTTCCTGTCTTGCGCAGTAACGACGTGAGTGAGCCAGGCATGGCGACGGTGGTAGAGAAGTCAACGAAAGAGCGGTTGCTCTCTGCGTTGGATGATTTGGAGGTTTTATCCCGGTAAAGTTTAAAGTCCCGCAGTTGTAACTTGGTGTCGCTTCTATAATGTGTATCACGGGGTTGTTGTTTCATGTGTGGAGCGTTTATTCGGCCAGTCAGA
>NW_027595532.1:45000-60000 GCF_031162955.1 Sander vitreus | reverse complement strand
TCCTTTCTCGTTGGTCCTCCTGCCGGTCCTCCTGCCAGTCCTCCTGCTGGTCCTCGTCTTTTCTCTAAGCCAGCGGTGTCAAACTCAGTTTCTCTAAAGCCCCGCTCAGACCAAAGGGTCACACTGGGAAATGAGAATCACATCCAGTGTAGCCCTAGGGCCCTATTTTAACGATCTGAGAGCACGGCGTGAAGCGCCTGGCGCAGGTGTGTTTAGGGCGTGTCCTAATCCACTTTTGCTAGTTTGACGGCAGGAAAAAAGGGTCCGTGTGCCGGGCGCATGGTTCAAAAGGGTTGACCTTAGTGTCTTCATTAATCAGAGGTGTGTTTTGGGCGTAACATGCAATCAACCAATCAGAGATCATCTCCCATTCCCTTTAAAAGCCAGGCGCGTTTGGACCTTGGAGCATTGCTGTTATGATGGAGGATTTGCACCGTAATATTTGTATTTGTAATCTTCTGCGTGTGTGTGTGTGCTGCTGTGCGTCCCTGTGTGTGTGTGTGTGTGTGTGTGTGTGCTGCTGTGCGTCCCTGTGTGTGTAACAAGCATAGTGTGCACGTGCTGTGCACGAGCCTAGGAGCATTTTACTAATGCTCTGTTAAAATAACAATGAAATGCTGCGTTATTGACTTTAGACCAGGTTTTTGTTGGTCAATGGTGCCATCACTTCCTGCTGCCTCAAGATAGCAATACGCCCAGAATGCACCTGAACACACCTCCCTGTAAGACCAGCATGCCCAGAATGCACCTGAACACACCTCCCTGTAAGACCAGCACGCTCAGAATGCACCTGAACACACCACCCTGTTAGACCAGCACGCCCAGAATGCACCTGAACACACCTCCCTGTCAGACCAGGACGCCCCCACGCCCCTCTGTGATTTGGATATTGCACTAGTCCATGTTGCGATTTCGATACAATTGGCGATTAATTGTGCAGCCCTACAGCTGATGTGATCCAAACATTCCCAGTAGCAGGTAACCCTGAATAACGGAGTCTTTTAATCCAACCAAACACCTTGTGTAGATACGTTGGAGAGTTTCTGTCCCACAGAATCCCACGTCTTGTTTTTGTCCCAGGGGATCCACGCCGGCCGTACCCGACTGACCTGGAGATGCGCAGCGGGATGCTGGGTCACATGGCCAACCTGCCGACCAATGGCGTGAACGGACATCTGCCCGGTGACGCTCTGGCTGCTGGGAGGTTGCCAGGTCAGTGTATTTTTTTATATATATATATATATATATATATATATATATATATATATATATATATATATATATATATATATATATATATATATATATATATATATATACACAAATACAAACCTTAACGGAAGGCTTTCTTTCCCCTTTTACAAACACACACACACACACACACACACACGTTTGTTTCACTATATTTGTGGGGACCCGTCATTGACATAACACATTCCCTAGCCCCTTACCCTAACCTTAACCATCACCACTAAATGCCTAACCTTAACCCTTACCCTCACCCTAACCAGAACCTCATTCTAACCCTAATCCTAAAACCAGGTCTTAACCCTCAAACAGACCTTTAACCTTGTGGGGTCCAGCATTTTGGCCCCCAAAGCTGTGCAGACCCCACAAGTATACTGTATTCCCCGGTTTTTGGACCCCACGAGTATAGTAAAACAAGCACATACACACAGACACACACACACATACACCCCGACCCTGCTATTCTCGACACACACCAACACACAAGTATAAACTTCAGGCCCCTTACGAAGGCTATGGAGAAAGAGTGTGCATGAGTGTGACACCTATCCCTAAGCCGCACTGTGTGTGTGTGTGTGTGTGTGTGTTTTACTATATTCGTGGGGTCCAAAAACCAGGGAATACAGTATACTTGTGGGGTCTGAGTGAGAGAATCTGTGAATCCACAGACTAACCTCTGTCTCTCCTCTCGCTCTCTCAGACGTCCTGACGCCTCATTACCCCTGGCAGTCCTCGGACGTCTCCGTGGGGATGCTGCCTCCTCACCACGGCAACGATTTCGGCCTGGAGCCACCGGGTCACAACAAGGAGAACGAGGACGACGTGGAGGCCATGTCGACCGATTCCTCCAGCAGCAGCAGCGACTCGGACTGACAGTGTGTGTGTGTGTGTGTCTCTGTGTGTGTGTGTCTCTGTGTGTGTGTGTCTCTGTGTGTGTGTGTCTCTCTCTGTGTGTGTGTGTGTGTCTCTCTGTGTGTGTGTGTGTGTGTGTGTGTCTCTCTCTGTATGTGTGTGTGTGTGTGTGTGTCTCTGTCTATGTGTGTGTGCAAAATCAACACTTTAAATCTCGTGTTTAAACTAAACAAACTGCAAATAACTTAAACCCAACTTGGACGATTTGGGTTTAAGATGGACCCTTCATTCTAGACTTCTACAGAAAGATATCATTATTCTTCTTAAAATACCCGACTGGAGATCCCAAACCTGTTGCTCTTCTGTGTTTGAAACTGAAAGTGTGTGTGAGCTGTGTGTTCTACGTATAGAGGGAGTTGTTGTTATAACGAAACAGGCAAATGCTGTTGTTGTGTAAATACGCTTGTACATACTCAGCCTTGTAAATAAACACTTTTTGAATAGAGACTGTGTGTTTGTGGTGATCAGGTTCCTTGTGTTCACTTCCCGTCGACCGTGCAACATTTTGTTTTTCTGGGTCTAAAAGTAAAACCATTTGGTCGTCGTTTTTGTCACTTTTTCCCCAAATTGTTTTGTCACCTTTTTAGATGTTTTTGAAACCCCTAATACTGTCTTTTATACAGACCTTAGTGGTCCCCTAATACTGTATCTGAAGTCTCTTTATACAGACCTTAGTGGTCCCCTAATACTGTATCTGAAGTCTCTTTATATAGACCTTAGTGGTCCCCTAATACTGTATCTGAAGTCTCTTTTATATAGACCTTAGTGGTCCCCTAATACTGTATCTGAAGTCTCTTTTATATAGACCTTAGTGGTCCCCTAATACTGTATCTGAAGTCTCTTTTATATAGACCTTAGTGGTCCCCTAATACTGTATCTGAAGTCTCTTTTATATAGACCTTAGTGGTCCCCTAATACTGTATCTGAAGTCTCTTTTATATAGACCTTAGTGGTCCCCTAATACTGTATCTGAAGTCTCTTTATATAGACCTTAGTGGTCCCCTAATACTGTATCTGAAGTCTCTTTATATAGGCCTTAGTGGTCCCCTAATACTGTATCTGAAGTCTCTTTTATATAGGCCTTAGTGGTCCCCTAATACTGTATCTGAAGTCTCTTTTATATAGGCCTTAGTGGTCCCCTAATACTGTATCTGAAGTCTCTTTTATGTAGGCCTTAGCTTGTATGGACAGATGCAATAAGGGTATCGATGGTTACACCTTCGCGCAATACAGAGAGGATACGTTGTATCACAGGACACAATAAGACAACTGATCAAAGGGTTTGATCCTGAAGGAGTGGAGCTCAGGCGCTCCAAGGATGTAACCCATATCTATGATGCTGCCTACATGGCAGCTGGCATGGCGGACAGTTGCTCTAATGTGATTAAGATATTATTTCACTTATTATAGTATTCTCGAAATGCAAAATAAATAAAAAAAACTATCTTCCTCCTTATTTTTTTCCCTTTGATGTGGCCCTAATGCTCCGTCGTAACAACCTTTGTCCTATGTCCATTGTTCTGAAATATGGACCTTACATAACAAAAAATATGAGTTCATATTTACAAAAACTCAAAGGAAATGCAAATACTTAGTTTCTTAAAACTTTATGTTACTGAAAACATGTCAAAAAATGTTTCCTTTTACGTCCTTGACCCAAATATAAGTTCAGTCAGTTTATTTGGATTAACACTCATAATTCCAGGTTGTTTTTCAGTAATGATTGTGTTAATTTAGGTGAAAGGCTAGAAGGAGGCTATATTTATACTGTGTCAAGGCCATGACATTGCTGCCTTCAAACACTCTATGTAAACTCCCATTGTCAATGATTGTCCTTGTTTATTGTTTACAAAGGAAGAGCAAAAGATAGGTTTTGTTTATATTTAAACAACTAACTGGTAATGATTGTGTTTCCTCTTCGTGTTCGACACATTTTCAGTAACTGAATATTTTTTCAGTCATGTTTACTGGGTTTCATTTTGAGATAATTGAATAATTTCCGACAGCGCTTGAAGGCGGCACTAGGAAAGCCGACTTTGCAGTTCACCACGCATGCGCGTTAATCACTCCGCTCACGAAGAGGGAGACATGGCGACGTCCCTGATCTGTAGCCGTTTGACGGCTAGCCTGAGGAATTCAGGGGCTAGAAACTCTATCAGCTCCGCTTCCAAGGTGAGTGTGTGACCTTGTTGAAGCGAAGGTCTCCAGCTTCCGGAGCAGGTATCTATGACAGCGCTGTACCTTCCTTAAAGACTACAATTTCCCCAAAAACCGACAGGGTCAAATCTGACATTAGCACCATAGTTGTTTTGGCTAACATGCTAACTAGCTTGGAGCTAACGGCTGGCTGTCACAATGAAGTGATCCAGAAACCAGCTAATCTACAAAATCTATTTTTTTCCATATTCCTCCGCTTATTCTGGCTTATCTGTGTGTTGTTTTAAACGGTGTTAATGGAGGTGAAAGTGCGCGATGTACCAAGCCGCGGAGCTCTGCGCATGCGCATCTGTCCCGCTGCGTCTTCTTGTTGAAAGTTAAAGCCTCGCTGCAGAGAAAGGCTGTCAACAACAACAGCAGTTTACAGTTACAAGAACAAACAAGTCACTGTGGGTGGAAACACAAAAGTCCCAAGTATTGTCAGACACAGTGGGCGGAAGAAGTATTCAGATTACTGCTGTAAAAGTACTAATACCACACTGAAAATACTCCTACAAGTAAAAGTCCTGCATTACAAAAACCTCAGTGAGTCGATGACATTGTGTGACGTCAGCTTGTTAAATGTGAATATGTTCTAGTTTCTTCTCTCCTCTGACAGTCAACTGAGTGTGTGTGTCTGTGTGTTACTGTGTGTGTGTGTCTCTGTGTGTTACTGTGTGTGTGTGTCTCTGTGTGTTACTGTGTGTGTGTCTCTGTGTGTGTGTGTGTGTGTCTCTGTGTGTGTGTCTCTGTGGGTTACTGTGTGTGTTACTGTGTGTCTGTGTGTGTGTGTTACTGTGTGTCTCTGTGTGTGTGTTATTGTGTGTGTGTGTGTCTCTGTGTGTGTGTCTCTGTGTGTTACTGTGTGTGTGTTAGTGTGTGTGTGTGTTACTGTGTGTGTATGTGTGTCTCTGTGTGTGTGTGTGTGTGTGTGTGTGTTACTGTGTGTGTGTGTGTGTGTGTGTCTGTGTGTGTGTGTGTTACTGTGTGTGTGTGTGTGTTACTGTGTGTCTCTGTGTGTGTACTGTGTGTGTGTGTGTGTGTGTGTTTCTGTGTGTCTCTGTGTGTGTGTGTGTCTGTGTGTGTGTGTGTGTGTGTTACTGTGTGTGTATATATGAACTGAAGGACTTTGAGTTGTTGATAAAAACAAGACATTTGAGAGACTAATGAGACTCAAACCGATAAATGGATTTTCAAAATAGTTGGCGATTAATTGAACCCTTGTGTTGTCTTCCCGTCCACTGCGCAACGTTTACTTTTTTCGGGGTCAACATTTGAAATGAACCTAATATACTTTCTGTTCACCCTTTCGGTCGTCACTTTTTGCTACTTTTCCGGATGTTTTTCCCATATATTTATGTCGCTTTGCTGCTCTAATTGACATTTTTCATCGATTAATCTACAAAGAAAATAAATAGCAAATATGTAAAGTATTATAGTGACGTAAACATCACTGCCTGGCACGTAAACGGCACCAAACGGACCAATCGGGCCGTTTTATGGCAGTTTGCAGATGACGTCTTGACGAGATGTCCGAGCAGCTGAAAAGAGGGCAAACAGCTGTGGGGTTCGAGCCAGAAGTATCTTCTAAAAGCCGACACCATGTTGGAATTCCTTCCCTTTCCTGTCTGTCTCTGCCCTGGTTTGATCCCGCTGTAAGTCGGGGCATCTGTTGTGTAAACAGTGATGCAGTATTTGCACCATCACCTCCGCCATTACTACCTAGGGCGGCACGATATGAGGACAATATGTGATACCGTTGTTGTAGTATCTTGATAACGATATAAATAATCAGATATTAAGCAGTTCTGCTGCTTTCAGTATTCTGATAAAATACAACAAACTGCTGGTTGAGGTTAAAACTAGTGAAAGGAAATCCTTTCTAACTTTCCGTTATTGAAGACATTGAACATTGAGATGAATATAAAAGGCTGCACTAAAACAAGAACGGTATTACGAACGGTAGTATATACAGCTACACAGCGGGCCGACAATCGGCCGTCGGACAGCCTGGCGAGGTCGGTGACTCGAGTCTGGTCGGTGTGTTCGTGCCGTCGTCCGTTGGAGGAGCCGTCGGCGTTTATTTGGGCCGACCTGACATGTTCAGTCAGAGGCGGGACAGTCGGGACTCGCCAGGAAACGAGCGGGACGAGCGTGACTAGAGTCTCTCAACATCTGATGAACATCTGTTAAACTGACCTTTGTTGATGTGAGATGAAGACAGACTCAGCAGCTGCACGGCCTGTTTCTCTCTTAGAGACGCCATGACTGGAGAAACCAGACCCACGTGACGCGTTCGTCCAATCAGCTGCCGGTTTTCATTCTTTGGGCGACAACACAGATTAGCGCCGCCTGCTGTTATGTCTCGTATTACGTCTCGTCTCTTCGGCGTTCTGAGGCACTTTTAGACCGACTCGGGGAGACTGATCAGCCACGCTGGCTTTCCTGCCGACGGTCGGCCGTCTGGTCGGTGTGTAACGGCCTTAAAGTGCAGTTTTCTGCTGATATTTTCTTTCGACTGACAAAAAAATCTCTGAGTGCCTTTCCCGATGTGTTTATGGCGCTGGTTGACATCACGATGACGATGAAAAAACGATATATTGTGCAGTCCTTCTACTTCTGTATTTTCCCCAGATTGTGGTATTTCTGACTCTGTTTGAGAAACACTTGAACAAACTGTCTTACTCACGTTTCCTGTCATGCTTGAACCCTCCTGGTGTCCTCGGGTCTAATTTGGTCTAACACACACACACACACACACACACACACACACACACACACACACACACACACACACACACACACACACACACACACACACACACACACACACACACACACACATGCACACACACACACGCACTCTCACACACTCTCTCACACACACACACACACACAGACAGACACACACACACACACACACACTCAGACACACACACACACACACACACACAGACACACACACAGACAGACACACACACACACACACACACACACACACACACACACACACACACACACACACACACACACACACACACACACACACCTCACTCACTCACTCACTCACTCACACACACAGTCACTCACACACACACAGACACAGTCTCACACACACACTCACTCACTCACACACACACACACTCACAGACACTCACACAGACACTCACACACACACACACATACACTCACACTCACACTCACACACACACACACACACACACACACACACACACACACACCCCCCCCCCCGATCCTAGTTTTACCTGTGCAGGTTAATTACACACTGTGTCTGTGTCTGAACATTTCTCCTCCCGTTGGTTTCCAGGTTCTCGGAGGTTCTCCGGGTCTGTTCGGAGGCCATGTGTCCCAGCAGCTGCAGCAGCAGAGGAACCTCTCCCTGCATGAGTACATGAGCATCGGGCTGCTGAAGGAGGCCGGCATCGCCGTGCCTGCCGGCATGGTGGCCAGCTCCTCAGAGGAGGCCTACTCCGTGGCCAAGCAGATCGGTAAGTTTCACGCCGCCGGGACCAAGTCACAGTTATCGAAAATAATATCAGTATCAAACACAGTTTAGATGGTTTATTGTCATTCAAGCATGTTAATATCCCTACAGATGATTTTTTTGGAAAAAGCTGTGAAGGAACTTTAAATTAAAGGAGACCTATTATACTTTTCTGTATTTTCTGTCATATCGCTTAAGCCTAGTTCAGACCAAAGACTCAGCTGGTGGAGTCTCCAGAGGCTGGTTTTAGGACGTAAGAGACGTCTCCTAGACAGCTGGTGGAGTCTCCAGAGGCTGGTTTTAGGACGTAAGAGACGTCTCCTAGTCAGCTGGTGGAGTCTCCAGAGGCTGGTTTTAGGACGTAAGAGACGTCTCCTAGTCAGCTGGTGGAGTCTCCAGAGGCTGGTTTTAGGACGTAAGAGACGTCTCCTAGTAAGAGACGTCTCCTCGTCAGCTGGTGGAGTCTCCAGAGGCTGGTTTTAGGACGTAAGAGACGTCTCCTAGTAAGAGAGGCGTCTCCTAGTCAGCTGGTGGAGTCTCCAGAGGCTGGTTTTAGACCGTAAGAGACGTCTCCTAGTCAGCTGGTGGAGTCTCCAGAGGCTGGTTTTAGACCGTAAGAGACGTCTCCTAGTCAGCTGGTGGAGTCTCCAGAGGCTGGTTTTACAACGTAAGAGACGTCTCCTGTTTCTACAGCCAATAGAGACGTCAGCTGGTGGAGTCTCCAGAGGCTGGTTTTAGGACGTAAGAGACGTCTCCTGTTTCTACAGCCAATAGAGAAGTCAGCTGGTAAAATCAGCTACAAACTATAGAAATAAAAGTATCCATAATCCATTTTATTTTTATGTTACAAACAGCTGGTTGAAATGGCAGAGTTTTAGACGGACCTCAACGAGCGCCCGAGAGCACGGTAACGTTATACGGTGGATCGAGATAGGGAGAGACTGAAGAGCGAGAGCGAGCGCCCAGCGGCGTTAGAACAAAGCCGCGAATCAGAGAAATAAAACGTGTTTTCGCTGATTCATCACTAGAAATGTAACGGTAGCAAGCATCTCACTATCGCTAACGTTCTCCACATTCATATTCAGGCGAAACAAAAGATATATCCAGCGACAAAGAGTCGTCTCGTCCAGAATCTTTGGTCTGAACTGGGCTTAATGTTACAGTGTCGGCTGCTCGTGTTAAACGTGGCCAAAGCCTCAAATGATGACGTTAACGTACTTGAAACACGCATGATGTCATATGGAGCCGGGTTTCTATATATGGTCATCTGCTCCAAGCAGGCATGTTACTGCGGTGTTTACGTTGCACACCCTGCTACATGTACCTAGATGCTAGGGTTGCACGATATTGACAAAATGTGATATTGCGATAATGAGCGTGAATATTGCGATGTCGATATTCATTTCGATATTCCTACAGCATGTATAAAAACACAAAAGTAATGGCAAAACGCATCAAAATAGATTTAGCGGAACATCAAAACAACAGGTTTTACACATACGTTGTACCACCATACGGCACGGTTTGCACAGTGCTTTAGCTTGAGCAACATCTGGTGGCTTCAAGCCAAAGTACTTCCACGCTGGCGAGGAGGCATTACTTTTTGCTACTACCATTTTCTCTTCAATCTCCATAGTTGTGTCGTCTCCCTGAGCTAAACTCATGTTCTTGTGTTTCTCTCTCTTCCGCCCCACACACTTGCTTCGCAGTTCGCACTCCATGTCCTTTCGCTTTCTCTACCTCCCTCTTCACTCACGCTGTCGAAGTGTGCACGTGTGACAGGGCAACTGGCCGATGAAATGTGCAGCTGTGCACACACAGCCACCGGTGCATCTCTCCATGAAATAAACAGAATATCGCTTGCTCTTCGGGACATTCTTGATATTAATATTGCACAACGGGATATTGAGTCGATATATCGTGCACCCCTACTACATGCTAACGACACGACGAGACACAACGAGAAAGCTGTAATATTGGCTGCCGTTGTTGTGATTTTCTCCCAGGAGCAGCAGCCGTGGTCAGTGTGAGAAAACTAAAGTGTTTTTGAATGTTAAAGCATGTAAATAAATACAAGGATGAACCTGAAAATGGTAAATACTAGGTCTCCTTTAAGCGTTTGTGAACCTGTCAACATGTTGATTCAACTCCGTATCTCTCTGATCAAAGATTTTTTAAACTGTCAAACAAGACAACACATCCGACCAGACATTTGTTGCAAACTTCCGGGACTTGACGGCTTCTACGGACATGTTTCAGTAGCTATCACCAGAGTATTAAGGTTCTCCGCCGAGCTTTAGTTCTTAGTGACAAACCCACAAAGTTTTCTGACCCTTTTGTGTGAGTTTGTTTTACATTAGCTGTAGAGTATGGGGCCGGACACACACTCGGTCTAAACATAGCTGCCTCCTGCTTCAGTGGTGTCAGTTAACACACGGCTTAGCTACACAATTGCAGCAGAAGTTGCACTGATAACATGGCTTTACGGAGCTGTACTGAGAGTTCACTCGCTCTCATAGCGTCATTTTCAGAGAAAGGGCTGTAAAATGCCACTGTACTCTACTAAAACAAAAAAAAAAACACGACCAAGAGATGCAAAAAGAACTAAAAGTCAGCTCTTTGAGAGTCTTTTCAGTTCCCAGGGGTTCTTGTTCCTATGTAGACGGGGTGGGGGGGCCTCTAATGTGTCTGTGTCCAGGGGCCCTTTGTCTCATAATCCGTCCATGTTTCCAGCTCGTTATTCATCTGTTCGGCCCCAGCTTTACTGTTCAGGTTCACTCTCGGCGCTCTCACAGCGCTGTTTCCAGAGACGAAGCTGCAAACCAAAAGCAGCTGAAAAGAGAGAATAATTGGACTGATGTTTATCACAAAGACTCCTAAGAGGAAACATTACATTTTGAGTTTTTTGGGCTATTTTGAACAATTCCCAGCGCTAACTACTGCAATGACTTCATTTGGCTGAACTAATCGATGGATGTTTCAGGTACGAAGGACCTGGTGGTGAAAGCTCAGGTGCTGGCTGGGGGCCGAGGAAAGGGGACGTTTGAGGGCGGACTGAAGGGAGGAGTGAGGATCGTCTACTCGTAAGTAGTCTACGTCCACGACCTTCCACTTCCTTGATTGTTCAGGTGCGCCGGGAAGTCGGCTGTATGTCGAGCTGTGTGGACTAGCTAGACCTTCCTCCGCAGCTCTGTGGAGGAAGTGAAACAGAAGCCCTTTGTCTTTTGCGTCAGATCTCTGGTCTGTGAGCTTTTTTTTTAAAAGATTATTTTTTGGGCTTTTCCGCCTTTAATGGACAGGACAGCTAGGTGAGAGAGAGGGGGGGAAGACATGCAGGGAATCATCACAGGTCGGACTCAAACCCTGGACCTCTGCGTCTCTGCATCAACCTCTAGGTATATGTGCGCCTGCTCTACCCACTGATCCAACCCGGCCTTGTGGTCTGTGAGCTTTGGGCTCTGGATATTGAACATGTTGGTTGTCTCAGTCAATATATCTGACAGAGAGAAGAGCTGCTGATTGCAAGCTTCTGTAGATCAATTGATTAAGAAAAACTCCCCAAAACAAACACCTTTTTATCTTGGGGAAGAAAGGGATGAAAACATCAGAGGGTTGTGCATTATTCTCCTTCAGGCTGCATGTCGATTCCTGCAGTTAGACTGTTTTGGTTTTGTTATCCCGTAGCCAGAAGCTCTCCAAAAGTCAATCAGGGGCGCCCGGATAGCTCACCTGGTAGAGCGGACGACCCATATATAGACGTTTACTCCTCGACACAGTGTGGTGGAAGATTTCTGTCAACGGACTGGTCAAGTTACACAGCACGCATATCTCAGAGTGCAGTGGAAGAGACCTCAAAGTAGCACTCAAAGACAAGAGTATATATATATTTTTGCAGAGGAACAGCATCCTGTTTGCAACAGGATGAAACCAGGAAACATCTTGCTGTAGCAGAATAAAACAATAAGAAATCAGGACACATCTGGGCGCACGCGTCTGTGAGTCACTTCTCTCATGCAGTTATTTTTCATCTATGTCAACATGACCTTTCTGTCCGAACTAAAACATCCCATTACAGCAGCGGGCACGGGTTCAACTCCGACGTGCGGCCCTTTGCTGCGTGTCATTCCCCCCCCCCTCCCTCTCTCTCCCCTTTCATGTCTTCAGATGTCCTGTCAATAAAGGCCTAAAAATGCCCCCAAAAATAGTCTTTAAAAGTCAATCAGATGGCTGCTGATATTCTGAAGGCTTGGTCATACGGTGTCGCGCAGGCCTCCATAGATGTCGCGCAGGCCTCCGTAGATGTCGCGCAGGCCTCCGTAGATGTCGCGCAGGCCTCCGTAGATGTTGCGCAGTGGCCTCCGTAGATGGCGCGCAGGCCTCCGTAGATGTCGGGCAGGCCTCCGTAGATGGTGCGCAGTCCTCCGTAGATGGTGCGCAGGCCTCCGTAGATGTCGCGCAGGCCTCCGTAGATGTCGCGCAGGCCTCCGTAGATGTCGCGCAGAGGCCTCCGTAGATGTCGCGCAGAGGCCTCCGTAGATGGCGCGCAGAGGCCTCCGTAGATGGCGCGCAGGCCTCCGTAGATGGCGCGCAGGCCTCCGTAGATGTCCGTAGATGTCGCGCAGGCCTCCGTAGATGTCGCGCAGCAGGCCTCCGTAGATGGCGCGCAGGCCTCCGTAGATGGCGCGCAGGCCTCCGTAGATGGCGCGCAGGCCTCCGTAGATGGCCCGCAGGCCTCCGTAGATGGCCCGCAGGCCTCCGTAGATGTCGCGCAGAGGCCTCCGTAGATGTCGCGCAGAGGCCTCCGTAGATGTCGCGCAGAGGCCTCCGTAGATGTCGCGCAGGCCTCCGTAGATGTCGCGCAGAGGCCTCCGTAGATGTCGCGCAGGCCTCCGTAGATGTCGCGCAGGCCTCCGTAGATGGCCCGCAGGCCTCCGTAGATGGCCCGCAGGCCTCCGTAGATGTCCGTAGATGGCCCGCAGGCCTCCGTAGATGGCCCGCAGGCCTCCGTAGATGGCCCGCAGGCCTCCGTAGATGGCCCGCAGGCATCCGTAGATGGCGCGCAGGCCTCCGTAGATGGCGCGCAGAGGCCTCCGTAGATGGCGCGCAGGCCTCCGTAGATGGCGCGCAGGCCTCCGTAGATGGCGCGCAGGCCTCCGTAGATGGCCCGCAGGCCTCCGTAGATGGCTTGATGATTGCAGTATTCTCCGAAACACCAGAGGGTGATCTAAACAAAATAAACTGTAAATAAGCAAGAAGTAGTAGAGAAGAAGGGAGCGAACGTAAAGGAAAGCAGGCTGCCTGGCAGCGAGTTTTTTCTTTTGCAGGATGGTAGTGGAAGACTCATGAATATTCATTAGGGAACTCATCCCTGATTGGCTAACCCTGACATTCTTACCCTAAACCATAACCAATCCCACCAGAGCAGGCGACAAGTACTAGCCATTCAGAGGGAGAGTAGGGCGGGTTCTTCCCCTACCATCCTGGCAACAGTAGTAAACACAGACTTCCCACCAAACATTACATTTATCTGCTCTAATCATTAACATGACATCTCCAAATCTAAATTACTTCCTGCCTCTAACACTGTTAACATCTCTCTAACACTCTCCAGCCAAATGTTTCTTTCTTCCCCAGTGTGGTGTGTCTCTCTGACAACATATTGAAGGCTGTTTGCCTCCCTGTTGTCTGTACGTGAAGAATGCCCCCATTTTTCGTGAGCTGAACTCAAAGATCTAAGACTACACAAAGCCTAGTTCTCTCAAATGTTGGAGAGAGAGAGAGAGAGAGAGAGAGAGAGGGACAGAGAGACACAGAGAGAGGGACAGAGAGAGACAGAGAGAGAGAGGGACAGAGAGACACAGAGAGAGGGACAGAGAGACACAGAGAGAGAGGGACAGAGAGACAGAGAGAGAGACAGAGAGAGAGAGGGACAGAGAGAGAGAGAGAGGGACAGAGAGAGAGAGAGACACAGAGAGAGAGAGACAGAGAGAGAGAGAGAGAGAGACAGAGAGAGAGAGAGAGAGAGAGAGAGAGAGACAGAGAGAGAGAGAGAGAGAGAGAGAGAGAGAGAGAGGGAGAGAGAGAGAGAGAGAGAGAGAGAGAGAGAGAGAGAGAGAGACAGAGAGAGAGAGGGACAGAGAGAGAGAGAGAGAGGGACAGAGAGAGAGAGAGAGAGAGAGAGAGAGAGAGAGAGAGAGAGAGAGAGAGAGAGAGACAGAGAGACAGAGAGAGAGAGAGAGAGAGAGAGAGACAGAGAGACAGACAGAGAGAGAGAGACAGAGAGACAGACAGAGAGAGAGAGACAGAGAGAGAGAGAGAGAGAGAGAGAGAGAGAGAGAGAGAGAGAGAGAGAGAGAGAGAGAGAGACAGAGAGACAGACAGAGAGAGAGAGAACAATGCTGAACAACATTTGAGAGAACCAGGCCTTTTGTGTACGTAGAAACAGTCTTAGATCTTTGAGTTCAGCTCATGAAAATGGAGGCAGAAACACAAGTGTTGTTTTATAATTGAGTGTAGATGTGAACGCCGCTGTCACCACGAACCTAGCTTTAGATTTCTCTCGTTAGATGTGAAAAGGAAGCAGTATTCTGTACATGGCGTCTCCTCTGACAGTCATCCTTTTCTTCTTCCTCTTCTCTCCAGGCCAGAGGAGGCCCGGGACATTTCCTCCCAGATGATTGGTCGAAAGCTGTACACCAAGCAGACCGGGGAGGCGGGTCGCATCTGCAACCAGGTGTTCATCTGCGAGCGCAGGTACCCTCGCAGAGAATACTACTTCGCCATCACCATGGAGAGGTCCTACCAGGTGAGGGGACGCACTCACACACCAGGGATTTCCCGCCATTGTAAGGTTCAGGTGCAGCACCCGAGCCGTGTTGGGCGGCGCCTGAAGCTGAATGGATGAAACTGAAAGACGTTTCTCAGACCTGGGGACAGCAGTCGGCTTCTTCAGCTTTAAGTTTGGTCTTTTAAGGCTTTAAGAGTGTGAATTATTATCTGCTCCAGCTTTACCAACGTCTCAGACACTTATGGTAACGGTCCACTGTGTGTGTGTGTGTGTGTGTGTGTGTGTGTGTGTGTGTGTGGGGGGAGGGGGGTACACGCGCGTGTGTGTTTGTTAGTTAGTATATGTGTGTGTG
>NW_027595532.1:30000-37500 GCF_031162955.1 Sander vitreus | reverse complement strand
ATGGGTGGGTGGGTGGATGGTGGATGGATGGGTGGATGGATGGATGGGTGGATGATGGATGGATGGATGGATGGATGGGTAGATGGATGGTTGGAGGGAGGTATGGAGGAAGGGATGGATGTGTGGATGGATGGATGGGTGGATGGATGGATGGATGAATGCATGGATGGATGGATGGATGGGTGGATGATGGATGGAGTGGGTGGGTGGGTGGATGGATGGATGGATGGATGGGTGGCTGGATGGATGGGTGGGTGGGTGAGTGAGTGGATGGGTGGGTGGGTGGGTGGATGGATGGGTGGGTGGATGGGTGAGTGGGTGGATGGATGGATGGGTGGGTGGGTGAGTGGATGGGTGGATGGATGGGTGGGTGGATGGATGGGTGGGTGGCTGGATGGATGGGTGAGTGGATGGGTGGGTGGATGATGGATGGATGGGTGGATGGATGGGTAGATGGATGGGTGGATGGATGGGTGGATGGATGGATGGATGGGTGGATGGATGGATAGATGGATGAGTGGGTGGATGGATGGATGGATGGATGGATGGACTTTATTAATCCCAAACTGGTAAATGACGTGTTACAGCAGAAGGTTTAAGACACACAGAATAACAAGAAATCATAATAAATAAAATCAAAACACCAGAACACCTACTCCAACATATACACAGGTATACAAGTAAATATATGCGTGTACTATTTGTAATTCAGTGCAATATTGTAATAAATGAGGTAATGACAGCGTTATATTAACGGTGAAGAGTTTAATGGCTCGTGGTAGGAAAGATTCGTGAATTAGGTTAGGAGGACACCTTATAAACATTCATAATTAATAGCTGTCCCTCAGGTTCAGGCCATCCTGGTCAACATCTTCGGAGGCATCATGAGGTGTGACATCATCGCGCAGGGCATCATCATGGCCGTGAGAGACCTGGACCTCAGGATCCCCATCGTGGTGCGGTTACAAGGTAAAGCACGTGCTCCGTTTCGCCGAAATCTCTCAGATACAATACACAGAAATGTTCTCGCACGGCCGGGAAAAACCCGGGAATCTGTAAGGATGTAAGTGAGACCACAGCGGGGTCTTAAAAAGTCTGTGTTCTAGGTCTTCAATCATTTTAAACAGGTCTTTATTTTCCTACGTCCTTGCAACGCTACCTCTAATGCTCCTTTTTTTTAATTCTGTGTACTGTGTTGTACTTTCTAGTCCAAATATATAATTTCATTGTCTTACTACAAATGAGACCAACTTGCATTGCAGCCAATCAGCTTTTCGTGTTATTGGCACGAGTCTCTTTCGGATTGCACCACAGACTTCAAACACATTTTATTCTTCAGCTTTGGGGAAGTGCAAGTGTAGCGATACTTGGCTTGAAAAAAACTGAATATAGGGCTCAGTTGATGTGATAAAGGTCTTAAATATCACTCATAATGGTCTTAAAAAGGTCTTAAGCTGCAGACGCACCGACCAGACGGCCGACCGTCGGCAGGAAAGCCAGCGTGGCTGATCAGTCTCCCCGAGTCGGTCTAAAAGTCCCTCAGAACACCGAAGAGACGAGCCGTAATACGTCTCCATAACAGCAGGCGGCGCTAATCTGTGTTGTCGCCCAAAGAATGAAAACCGGCAGCTGATTGGACGAGCGTGTCACGATCTCATATTTACTAAGATAGTTAGAAACAGGCCGTGCAGCTGCTGAATCTGTCTTCATTTCACATCAACAAAGGTCAGTTTAACAGATGTTCGTCAGATGTTGAGAGACTCTAGTCACGCTCGTCCCGCTCGCCGTTTCCTGGCGAGTCCCGACTGTCCCGTCTCTGACTGAACATGTCAGGTCGGCCCAAATAAACGCCGACGGCTCCTCCAACGGACGACGGCACGAACACACCGACCAGACTCGAGTCACCGACCTCGCCAGGCTGTCCGACGGCCGATTATCGGCCCGCTGTGTCACCACCTTTAAATGTGACTTGGTGAAACCTGCAGAAACCCTGCACACAGTTATGTAAATGGACTGTATTTATATAACGCTTTTCCAGTCTTAACGACTACTCAAAGTGCTTCAACATAGTACAGGAACCATTCACCAGTCACACGCATTCACACGCTGTGGCCGAGGCTGCCGTACAAGGCGCCACCTGCTCATCAGATAAACATTCACACACATTGACGCTCCGATGGCGCACCACAGTTGTGGAAGAATCCTAATAAAAGGCAGAAATTGTCTTAAAAACCCCGTTAAAGACAGATTTCTGTCTCTGCAGCAGCTGTGAGACTCTATTCACAGTAGAGACCCACATTTGATCAAGTTCAATTTCTATATTTTGCTTTTTTAAGGAACGAGAGTGGACGACGCCAAAGCCCTGATCGCTGCCAGTCCGCTGAAAATCCTGGCCTGCGACGACCTGGACGAGGCCGCCAAAATGGTACGTACACAAACGCACCTACACCAGTTTACGTGGACGCTATATTGAGAATATTTCCAGCGCTTCACCGTGCTGTCAGACCGTTATCTCTCTTCGAAACCACCAGACTCCATTGACAAAAACGGACATTTTACGTCGCAGAACGCAGGAGTTGCTGCTCCACCGCTGCCTCCATCGCTCAGTTAGTTTGTTGTAAAGGACACATACATGTCACATACACATACACGTCACATACATGTCACATACACGTCACATACACGTCACATACATGTCACATACATGTCACATACATGTCACATACACGTCACATACATGTCACATACACGTCACATACACGTCACATACATGTCACATACATGTCACATACACATACACATCCCTCAAGGGAGCAGTGGGCAGCCAGTTACAGCCCGGGGACCAGCTCCAGATCTGAGCCAATGCCTTGCTCAAGGGCACTGACTGGAGAACCTGGTACATGTTTTTAGATGGTGGGGGAAACCAGATCACCCGGAGGAAACCCACACAAACATGACACATAACGCTAACCATAACTTGTCATGACAAGACCGAATGACACTAAAAGAAGCATTATGTTTATGTTTTGTTTATAATGTTTATGACAGTTCATGGCAGTGTCATGTCACGCTTATGTAGATACCTTCAAGTAGAATGTAACCCACATTTTAGACACCTAAACACACCTATACCAGTTTACGTGGACGCTATATTGAGAATATTTCCAGCGCTTCACCGTGCTGTCAGACGGCCCTTTACGACGGGGAACTGAAGCCGTTATCTCTCTTCAAAACCACCAGACTCCATTGACAAAAACAGTGGTTTTACGTCGCAGAACGCAGGAGTTGCTGCTCCACCGCTGCCTCCATCGCTCAGTTAGTTTGTTATTGTTAGTTTAGTTAGTTCCTAACCCTTTTAAACACCAACGTCTCACAATAACTCAACACAACTGTAACTGTGAAACCCATTATTGACGCTTAATCACCTCAATAAAGCAGATATGTTGACCTTGTTATCAAACTGCTGCCTCCATCGCTCAGTTAGTTTGATAGTTTTCTATGTTCCTAACTATTGAAGTTAGGAACATAGTCAGAATATTAGTTCGTAGTTAATGATCTGAAACACCAGGCGTTCATTTACATTAACACAGTACGTGTAATGTTTTTTTTTTTTAGAGCTACTTAGTGTAACTCATTTTACGTAGATAACGGCATCTTTCAGCTGCTGACACACCGACCAGACGGCCGACCGTCGGCAGAAAAGGCAGTCGGGCTGATCAGTCTCCCCGAGTCGGTCTAAAAGTCCCTCAGAACAGAACGATACACACACAGACACACACACACACACACACACACACACACACACACACACACACACACACACACAGACAGACACACACACACACACACACACACACACACACACAGACACAGACACAGACACACACACACACACACACACACACACACACATACACACACACACACACACACACACACACACACACACACACACATACACACACATACACACATATACACACACACATATACACATACACACACACACACACACACACATACATACATACATACACACACACACACACACACAGACATACACACACACACACACACATACACACACATATACAGACAGACACACACACAGACACAGACATACACACACACATACACACATATACACACACACACACACATACACGCACACACACACACACACACACAGACACACACACATACACACAGACACATACATACACACACACATACAGACACACACACACACACACACATACACACAGACACATACACACAGACACACACAGACACACACACACACACACACACACACACACACACACACACATACACACAGACACACACACACACACACACACACACAGACACACACACACACACACACACACAGACACACACACACACACACACACATACAAACCAAAGATGGTTAAGAGACCGCTGCCTGTGGATCTGAGGCTTCTTGCTGGTCCATATTTAACGAGCATGTCTCTAACATACTGTGGTGCTCGGCCATTCTAGCCTTCACTGGGAGCCAGTGCAAAAGTCTAGGTAGGTAGTCATGTGAAAAGTGCATGTGAAAGGCCCTTTCACCGAAGACAGTTCACGTTCGGGGAATGTCATACATGAGTATGGCCTTAAAAAGAAACCTATACCAATGCTCCCAACCTGTGATTGTGCAAAGAAGGCCGACCAACGCTCTCATACAAGCTACAGTGATGAGTACTGAACTGAAAGAAGACTGTTTGGCGTCCCTTGACTCTCTGTCTGTCTCTTTGTGTCTGCTCGCAGGTTGTAAAGCTGTCTGAAATCGTCTCTCTGGCCAAGGAAGCTCAAGTGGACATCACCTTCCAGCTGCCCATCTAAGGAGGACAGCTTGACCTTTGACCTCCTCGCCCCCCAAACACTTCCTCTGTCCCACCCACCAGCCGCCTGCCACTCCGCCGCAAACCCAAGCCGACAGCCAGACGAGCCGATCGTTTAGTTTTCTCTTTCTCCCTCTGTGGCATGACGGCATGACGGCATGACAGGCGTCACTTAGAGAGCAGGGATGCACCGAATCCAGATTTTTGGGGTTCTGCTGAGTCCTGAACCCCCTGGTTGAGGTTCTGCTGAGTCCTGAACCCCCTGGTTGAGGTTCTGCTGAATCCTGAACCCCCTGGTTGAGATTCTGCTGAGTCCTGAACCCCCTGGTTGAGGTTCTGCTGAGTCCTCGTCCCGTCCTCAGTCCATGAACACAGTCAACACATTAATGAAGTAAACAGTGACTGTCCTTCCTTTGCCGTACCTGAAGTTGCTGCATTCTGGCTGCTGTCTGTAGATTCCTTCATGCTCAGCTCGTATTCTTCCAGATGTTTCATACCAGATGTTGTAACAGCGGTGATGTTGTGTATTGTTTAGGGTCCTCGCCACCACCAGACTAATCAGCATTGCAGATTGAACATGTAGCTGGACTTGAATGGCCTTCTTTTGACTGAAAGTACTGCCAAACAACACTTTTTCTGCTCACCAGTTCCATTTCCACTTCCTCACAGCCTCGCTCCACCTACGTAAACACCTTCCCGTGATCAACGGCGCCGTCATTACGTCGACCAGCGTAGCGCGAGGAGTGGAAGCGTAGGGTTCAGCAGAAACCCAACCCCGTCAAAAAGCCCAATATTCAGCCCAATCAGAAGCCCAACCCTGGATTCAGTGCATCCCTGTTAGAGAGACAACAGCCTCCTTGTTTTTTAGTCGCACTGGGATCTCCGTTTTCCTTTTCTTTCGTCTCCCTCCCAAGTTTCCTCAAACTTACGTTGCACTCAAGTCGATACGCACAAACCTCAAACTTTTAACTTCCCTCGCACGCGGAGAACCAGTCTGTTCACTTCGGTACTTGTTGGGGAAAAGTTCCTTCACCCTGTTCAGAAAACAAAATGGAAAAACCAGACCGGCTGAAGCGTTGGTTGCATGTGTCAGGAAGCTGCTTTCACTCCCATTATCCAACACTGAGTGTTATAATATATTATAATACACTTCGTTTCAATAGCACTTCTCAAGGTTCAACAATCAGAAAAACATAAAACACAAGAGAAACAATCAGAAAAACATAAAAAACAAGAGAAACCATCAGAAAAACATAAAAAAACAAGAGAAACCATCAGAAAAACATAAAAAACAAGACGATAAAATGAAGTAAAACCCACAAAATGTTGCCTCAAGTGGGCGCAAAAGCACGACTGGAAAAGCATCATTCATTCATAAACGCGCACAGTTTTGAGTTTTCGGCGCTCTGCAGACGACTCCACGTTGTTTCTTTATCCTGTAGAACAACGTATAATAGTTCGTGAAGAATAGACGCAAAACACGGCAGAAAACCAAATGTAGCTCGGCGGCTGAATCGTTAAATATGAGGTCGTTTACGAAGGTAGCTACTTAAAAAAAAAAAAAAAAAAAAGGCTTTGATACCAGTTCCTAACTATGCTTGGTACCGTGTTCCAGCTCTGACTACGTGAGAGTTCGTCCTGCGTGTCTCTACTACGTGCAGCGCTAGACAGCCAATCACAGACATGATTAGAGCTTGGTAGAAGCGTGCTGTGTGCTGATTGGCTCTCTGACGCTGATGGGATTTACTCCTTAAGGTGTTGATCTTTGGGTATTGAATGACGAGGCTTGTTTTGCTGCTCGATTCTTAAGGCCGATGAATGGATATCAGATCACTCAAACAAAGATCCTAATAGCCTGATTAGACTGATGTCCATGATCTCCTTCTCCCCGTGAAGCCGAAAACCGACGGTTTACGGTCCCGTTGGAGGCCGCCGTTGTCCTCTCTTTTAGAAGAACTGCTGCAGAAACAAGTGTTCTCTGCGTGTCGAATGTTACAAGAACTGCTGGAGACGTGTTTCTGTGTATTTATTAGGTCCTACTGAAGCTGTTTCAGGGTTGAACGTAACGCTGAGTCGCTGTAGCGTAACGCTGAGTCACTGTAGCGTAACGCTGAGTCACTGTAGCGTAACGCTGAGTACGCTGAGTCGCTGTAGCGTAATGCTGAGTCGCTGTAGCGTAATGCTGAGTCGCTGTAGCGTAATGCTGAGTCGCTGTAGCATAATGCTGAGTCACTGTCAACGCTGAGTACGCTGAGTCACTGTAGTGTAACGCTGAGTCGCTGTAGCGTAATGCTGAGTGGTTGTAGCGTAACGCGGAGTGGCTGTAGCGTAACGCGGAGTGGCTGTAGCGTAACGCTGAGTGGCTGTAGCGTAACGCTGAGTCACTGTAGCGTAACGCTGAGTCACTGTAGTGTAACGCTGAGTGGCTAACGCTGAGTGGCTGTAGCGTAACGCTGAGTGGCTAACGTTGAGTCACTGTAGCGTAACGCTGAGTCACTGTAGTGTAACGCTGAGTGGCTAACGCTGAGTGGCTGTAGCGTAACGCTGAGTGGCTAACGCTGAGTCACTGTAGCGTAACGCTGAGTGGCTGTAGCGTAACGCTGAGTCACTGTAGTGTAACGCTGAGTCACTG
>NW_027595532.1:10000-20000 GCF_031162955.1 Sander vitreus | reverse complement strand
AAACAGAGAGACAGACAGGAAGACATGCAGACCAAGAGACAGAGAGACAGACAGACACACAGGCAGACAGACAGACAGAAAGGCAGAGAGGCAGGCAGGCAGGCAGACAGACAGACAGACAGGCAGAGTGACAGACAGACAGACAGAAAGGCAGAGAGACAGACAGAGAGACAGAGAAACAGAGAGACAGACAGGAAGACATGCAGACCAAGAGACAGAGAGACAGACAGACACACAGGCAGACAGACAGACAGAAAGGCAGAGAGACAGACAGGCAGGCAGACAGACAGACAGACAGGCAGAGTGACAGACAGACAGACAGAAAGGCAGAGAGACAGACAGAGAGACAGAGAAACAGAGAGACAGACAGGAAGACATGCAGACCAAGAGACAGAGAGACAGACAGACACACAGGCAGACAGACAGACAGAAAGGCAGAGAGACAGACAGGCAGGCAGGCAGACAGACCGACAGACAGGCAGAGTGACAGACAGACAGACAGAAAGGCAGAGAGACAGAGAAACAGAGAGACAGACAGGAAGACATGCAGACCAAGAGACAGAGAGACAGACAGACACACAGGCAGACAGACAGACAGAAAGGCAGAGAGACAGACAGGCAGGCAGGCAGGCAGAGAGACAGACAGAGAGACAGACACATAGGCAGAGAGACAGACAGAGAGACAGACAGGAAGACATGCAGACCAACAGACAGAGAGACACACAGGCAGAAAGACAGGCAGGCAGGCAGGCAGAGAGACAGACAGAGAGACAGACACATAGGCAGAGAGACAGACAGACACACAGGCAGACAGAAAGGCAGAGAGACAGACAGGAAGACATGCAGACCAACAGACAGACAGACAGAGAGACAGGCAGGCAGGCAGACAAAGAGACAGACAGACAGACACATAGGCAGAGAGACAGACAGACACACAGGCAGACAGACAGAAAGGCAGAGAGACAGACAGAGAGACAGAGAAACAGAGAGACAGACAGGAAGACATGCAGACAGACAGGCAGAGAGACAGGCAGGCAGGCAGGCAGGCAGACAGAGAGACAGACAGACAGACAGACACATAGGCAGAGAGACAGACAGGCACACAGGCAGAGAGACAGACAGGCAGGCAGGCAGGCAGACAGACAGACAGACAGACAGACAGACAGGCAGAGGACAGACAGACAGACAGACAGAAAGGCAGAGAGACAGACAGGCAGAGTGACAGACAGAGAGACAGACAGAGAGACAGAGAAACAGAGAGACAGACAGGCAGACATGCAGACAAACAGACACACACAGGCAGACAGACAGACAGGCAGAGAGACAGACAGGCAGGCAGACAGGAAGAGAGACAGACAGACACAGACACAGGGAGACAGACAGAGAGACAGACAGACACACAGGCAGAGAGACAGACAGGCAGGCAGACAGGCAGACAGGCAGACATTCAGACAAACAGACACACAGGCAGACAGACAGACAGACAGACACAGGGAGACAGACAGAGAGACAGACAGACAGACATTTACTTTATCTCTTTCAATGGCTGACACATTAATGAAGCTCTCTGATTGGCTTAGATCTGTTACCCATGATGGCCTGGTCCAGACTGAAGTAGGCTATGGCCTTCAGGTGGAGCATGGACAGGTAACCCTGGAAACAGAGGTCAGAGGTCAGGGAGGGGACTCAGCACAGAGGTTACATTATTGTTATTTTTATTAATTATATTGAACTCTGAATGTCTTTGGGTTGGTTAAATCCTGCCTCCTCTGTGATTGGACGAACCTCCAGCCATTCAGTCGCCCCGACGTTCCCAAAATCTCCAGCGTCCCAACTGACGAACAGCAAACTCCGCCTGGGACTGAAACCTGCACACAAACACAAACACACTTAAAACACCAAACACCACAACTACCAAAACAAAGACAAGAAAATACGTACTGAAAGGAGTAAAAGGGTCTTACTCTGTAACAGAAAGGTCTATCTCTGTAGGGATCCTTTCCATAAGGAGGTCGACCTTGCTGTTGAAGGGTAAGATCCTTTTTTTTTAAACATAAATACATCCGCAATTGCGTTCGCTAAACCCACCAGACTCCATGTAAATAATCAGTCATTTTAGCATCGTAAAACACACTTCATTCAAAGTCGACAGAAACTAAATAAAACTATGAAAAGCCGTTTTGGGTCGTCTTTTCACTTTTCCAACCATCACAACTCTAGTTTTGGTTGAAATAAACACATAGTTTACTGATTTACATGTGAGGATATGCTGGCTCTATACACGCTAAAAGTGCTGTTTTTTTAAATGGAGTCTGGTGGGTTTAGCGCTAGCGACTTCAGAGCTGTTTCTGGTTAAACAGAAAGGTCTGAAAGAGGTTTTAAAGGTCTATCTCTGTAGGGATCCTTTCATAATGTTGTCAGACACGTAGAATAATAATCTGAGTCTGTCAGCAGCAACAACAGAACATTTAGTGGACGCTAACTGATGCTGAACATCTGTCCTGTAGGGTTACATTACAGCTCGGTTTACGGCTGCTGGTTACAGCGTTCTCACTCAATACTGGACACATTTCAACGATTTTTATTCAAGTTCGTCACTTAGACACCAATGCATGGGGAAATAGGGTTCAAAGATATACCAAAATGACCCTTTAACACAGGGATGCTGTAGTAGGAATTTGTCCGAAATAAGGCCCTAATGCCTGTCAACTTTGACTCCAATTTATTAATCCCCGCGCCTTATTTCATCAGACTTAAAGCGCCCATATTATGCTCATTTTCAGCTTCATAATAGTATTTAGAGGTTGTACCAGAATAGGTTTACATGGTTTAATTATCAAAAAACACCATATTTTAGTTGTACTGCTCATTGCTGCAGCTCCTCTTTTCACCCTGTGTTCAGGTCTCTGTTTTAGCTACAGAGTGAGACCTCTCACTGCTGGAACATCTTTGTTGGCAGTCGCACATGCTCAGTAGCTAGGTAAGGACTACATGCTCAGTAGCTAGGTAAGGACTACATGCTCAGTAGCTAGGTAAGGACTACACGCTCAGTAGCTAGGTAAGGACTACACGCTCAGTAGCTAGGTAAGGACTACATGCTCAGTAGCTAGGTAAGGACCACACGCTCAGTAGCTAGGTAAGGACCACACGCTCAGTAGCTAGGTAAGGACTACATGCTCAGTAGCTAGAGTAAGGACTACACGCTCAGTAGCTAGAGTAAGGACTACATGCTCAGTAGCTAGGTAAGGACTACATGCTCAGTAGCTAGGTAAGGACTACACGCTCAGTAGCTGGGTAAGGACTACACGTGCTCAGTAGCTAGGTAAGGACTACATGCTCAGTAGCTAGGTAAGGGACTACGCGCTCAGTAGCTAGGGTAAGGACTACGCGCTCAGTAGCTAGGTAAGGACTACATGCTCAGTAGCTAGGTGAGGACTACATGCTCAGTAGCTAGGTAAGGACTACATGCTCAGTAGCTAGGTAAGGACTACATGCTCAGTAGCTAGGTAAGGACTACACGCTCAGTAGCTAGGTAAGGACTACATGCTCAGTAGCTAGGTAAGGACTACATGCTCAGTAGCTAGGGTAAGGACTACATGCTCAGTAGCTAGGTAAGGACTACATGCTCAGTAGCTAGGTAAGGACTACACGCTCAGTAGCTAGGTAAGGACTAGCTAGGTAAGGACTACACGCTCAGTAGCTAGGTAAGGACTACATGCTCAGTAGCTAGGTAAGGACTACATGCTCAGTAGCTAGGTAAGGACTAGCTAGGTAAGGACTACATGCTCAGTAGCTAGGTAAGGACTAGCTAGGTAAAGATGAAGATGAATGACTTCCTGTATCTTAACTGTACGTCCACACCGCCGCCGACTTGATCTTCTAAAGATACAGGAAGTCATTCATCTTCAATGGAAGCTTCTCTCAGCTGCAAGGAGCGGCAAATCTGTCGGCGTCGCGTTTTGGGCGTTTTGAGCGACCAGAGCGTCAACCAGAAAGCTGAAAGTAGGTCAACGTTATGGTAATGAGCTATGACACAGTTCAACGGCAACCAATCAGAATACAGACGTCCTTCACGCTGGCTGATCCCAGAGAAACATACGATGTAAACTGTCGTTCCTACCAAAACATTAGTTCAGAGAAAAAGGAGGAGGAGCTCATCATGGCCGTTGCTGGGCTCCCTATCATTGATGATATCTGCGTACAGGGACCAGTTAACGTTACCTGCAGGTCACATGGTCTCTAAACAGTCCGCTCACGGTGAAGTCCTGCACGCATCAACAGCTGGCGGCTGCTCGCTCTGCCTGCACGCTGCTGCAGTTCAGCGGCTAACGAGCGAGCTAACTGCTAACGGACACCGCTGCCACCAACAACCAATACACATTCATCATTATACATGTCATTTATAAAAGGTTTCTAGTGTCAACGTATTGGCCAGCAGTGGCTGCTTGAGCTGTTTCCATGATGGAACATGTACGCTGCTACGTCAGAGCGGCCAAAGCGTCAAACAGCTTCCCCGTACTTTTTGACAAGCGTCCTCGACAGGGCGGCCAGAGCTTCTTTGCAGCTCAAGTCGGCGGCGGTGTGTACGTCCAGATAGTGACAGAGGACGAACAATTACAGGTTCAAAGAAACACGTGTAATATCCTGTGTGGCTGTCGCCGTTGCTTTGCACCTGTAACCCCGTCAAGGGTTTGTTTTCATTATCAATTCATTTGTTTCTGGTAGTCTGGTAGTTTCGTCGTTTTTTCACATGTTCAATATGTTGCATTTCTCCCCTGTTATAATAATAAATAAATACATTCATTGTTATCCAGTGAAATGATGAAGCAGGGCACTGTATCTGTGTCACATTCTCATTAGGGGCTGAGCCCCCCTAAAGGCCTGAGCCTAGATTCGTCCTGTGAAGAACACCTGTGTCGTGGAGAGTCTTACCGTTCTTCACCATGGCGGTGAACGTTCGCGCCAGCTCCAGGAGGAGTGCCGTCCCGACTCCGGACGTCACGGCACCAGGACCCAGAGAGTCCCTCTGAGCTCCCAGGATGATGTACTGGTCTGACAGAGAGATGAAGACACATGATCAGGTCAATCTTCACTTTGATGAATGATGGAACAAACTCAGCGAGCCTCAGAAGAAATCTGGTGTCAGGGAAGATTTAGTTTAGTTTTAAACCAGGGATGCACTGAATCCAGGACTGGGCTTCGGATTCGGCTGAATATTGGGGTTTTTGACGGGGTTGGGTTTCTGAATATGGGAAGGTGTTTACGTAGGTGGAGCTTCAATGCAGCAGGCTGAGAGGAAGTGGAAATGGAACTGGTGAGCAGAAAAAGTGTTGTTTGGCAGTACTTTCAGTCAAAAGAAGGCCATTCAAGTCCAGCTACATGTTCAATCTGCAATGCTGATTAGTCTGGTGGTGGCGAGGACCCTAAACAATACACAACATCACCGCTGTTAAAGGAACACGCCGACTTATTGGGACTTTAGTTTACTCACTGTATCCCCCAGAGTTAGATAAGTCCAGACATACTCTTCTCTGTCCAACGCCCCCACCGCTAGCCTAGCTTAGCACAGATCCTGGAGGTAACCGGCTCCATCTAGCCTAGCTTAGCACAGATCCTGGAGGTAACTGGCTCCATCTAGCCTAGCTTAGCACAGATCCTGGAGGTAACTGGCTCCATCTAGCCTAGCTTAGCACAGATCCTGGAGGTAACCGGCTCCATCTAGCCTAGCTTAGCACAGATCCTGGAGGTAACTGGCTCCAACTAGCCTAGCTTAGCACAGATCCTGGAGGTAACTGGCTCCATCTAGCCTAGCTTAGCACAGATCCTGGAGGTAACCTGCTCCATCTAGCCTACTGCTCCCAATAAGTGACAAAATAACGCCAACATGTTCCTGTTTACATCACAAAGCACAAAGCTTCTTAGGAGCCCTCCAGAAAGTTCAGCTACTTTCCCCATTTTCTAGTGTAGACATCCAATCTGGCAACCGTTCATGAAACATCTTTTCAAACACCGACACCTAGCCATCTCACAAGCCCACTGCTGGATTGACGGCACTCCCCTTTCATTCCTCCATCCTCTTAAAGTAATCTGTCTGGCTATCATTAAACTTGTCTGGGCCCAGCTTCTTATGTGCTTATCCATCCAACTTAGGATTGACCCGTCTCCCAGAACTATTCACATATTTATGACTGTCAGCTCCACATTGACTGCTGCTGTATAAGAGCGCTGTGGACTGTGTAGGGAGGATTTCGGGGGTGGACGTTAGGCTCCTAAAACACAGATGATTTAAGAGGAGGAGTGGAGTTTGTGTCACGGGGGGAAACGCAACACTTTCTTTTGTAATGCTAGTTTTGAGGGTTACAAATGTGTTTAATTTCCCTGGTTCTTTGATAGGTTGGATATTCACATGTTTCAAATGTATTATATCTTGTATGTTGTGTACTACACAAGAAGGTTAGCCTGGGGACAACCTTCACACACAGGAAACTGGAGCCTGGAATGTGTTAATCTATTATAAGTAAGTAATATTGTCCCACACAAATAGATAGCTTGGAATGTGTGAAGCCCCAAAAAGTATAAAGGAGGATGTTTGTAGAGACACTATGGGTACATATGGTTATCTCCCTCTCTCTCTCCTGTTTACATGTTGTGATTTGTAGAGTCACAGCGTGTACAAATAACAAGGTCACATGACACACAGCCATCTTCTAACGTATACATACTGGGAACTATATTCTCAGAAGGCGAACCACTGCTACTCTCTGCTCGGGGCTTCTCAGGTGCTGCGAGCAAATCCCTCCGCCCAAGGAGCAGAGAGTAGCAGTGCTTGAACTAGGAACATGTTGCCGTTATTTTGTTACTTATTGGGAGCAGTAGGCTAGATGGAGCCAGTTACCTCCAGGATCTGTGCTAAGCTAGGCTAGATGGAGCCGGTTACCTCCAGGATCTGTGCTAAGCTAGGCTAGATGGAGCCGGTTACCTCCAGGATCTGTGCTAAGCTAGGCTAGATGGAGCCGGTTACCTCCAGGATCTGTGCTAAGCTAGGCTAGATGGAGCTGGTTACCTCCAGGATCTGTGCTAAGCTAGGCTAGATGGAGCAGTTACCTCCAGGATCTGTGCTAAGCTAGGCTAGATGGAGCTGGTTACCTCCAGGATCTGTGCTAAGCTAGGCTAGATGGAGCCAGTTACCTCCAGGATCTGTGCTAAGCTAGGCTAGATGGAGCCGGTTACCTCCAGGATCTGTGCTAAGCTAGGCTAGATGGAGCTGGTTACCTCCAGGATCTGTGCTAAGCTAGGCTAGATGGAGCCGGTTACCTCCAGGATCTGTGCTAAGCTAGGCTAGATGGAGCTGGTTACCTCCAGGATCTGTGCTAAGCTAGGCTAGATGGAGCCGGTTACCTCCAGGATCTGTGCTAAGCTAGGCTAGATGGAGCCGGTTACCTCCAGGACCAAGCACCCAAGCACACACGCACCCATGCACCCACGCACACACGCACCCATGCACCCACGCACCCACGCACCCACGCACACACGCACCCACGCACCCAAGCACACACGCACCCAAGCACACACACGCACCCACGCACCCACGCACCCAAGCACCCACCCACGCACCCACGCACCCACACACGCACCCACACACACACGCACCCACGCACCCACACACGCACCCACACACACACGCACCCACGCACTCCCAAGCACACACGCACTCCAAGCACACACGCACCCAAGCACACACGCACTCACGCACCCACGCACTCAAGCACCCACCCACGCACCCCACGCACCCACACACACACGCACCCCACGCACCCACACACGCACTCCACACACACACGCACCCACGCACCCAAGCACCCACCCACGCACCCACACACGCACCCAAGCACACGCGCCCTAAGCACACGCACCCACGCACCCAAGCACCCACCCACGCACCCAAGCACCCAAGCACCCACCCACGCACTCCCACGCACTCACGCACCCACACACCCACGCACACACACACGCACCCACACACCCACGCACCCACACACGCACCCACACACGAGGGAGTGGAGTTTGTGTCACGGGGGAAACGCATACACTTTCTTTTGTAATGCTAGTTTTGAGGGTTACAAATGTGTTTAATTTCCCTGGTTCTTTGATAGGTTGGATATTCACATGTTTCAAATGTATTATATCTTGTATGTTGTGTACTACACAAGAAGGTTAGCCTGGGGACAACCTTCACACACAGGAAACTGGAGCCTGGAATGTGTTAATCTATTATAAGTAAGTAATATTGTCCCACACAAATAGATAGCTTGGAATGTGTGAAGCCCCAAAAAGTATAAAGGAGGATGTTTGTAGAGACACTATGGGTACATATGGTTATCTCCCTCTCTCTCTCCCTGTTTACATGTTGTGATTTGTAGAGTCACAGCGTGTACAAATAACAAGGTCACATGACACACAGCCATCTTCTAACGTATACATACTGGGAACTATATTCTCAGAAGGCGAAGCACTGCTACTCTCTGCTCGGGGCTTCTCAGGTGCTGCGAGCAAATCCCTCCGCCCAAGGAGCAGAGAGTAGCAGTGCTTCGGAACAGGAACATGTTGCCGTTATTTTGTTACTTATAGGGAGCAGTAGGCTAGATGGAGCCAGTTACCTCCAGGATCTGTGCTAAGCTAGGCTAGATGGAGCCAGTTACCTCCAGGATCTGTGCTAAGCTAGGCTAGATGGAGCCGGTTACCTCCAGGATCTGTGCCAAGCTAGGCTAGATGGAGCCAGTTACCTCCAGGATCTGTGCCAAGCTAGGCTAGATGGAGCCAGTTACCTCCAGGATCTGTGCCAAGCTAGGCTAGATGGAGCTGGTTACCTCCAGGATCTGTGCTAAGCTAGGCTAGATGGAGCCGGTTACCTCCAGGATCTGTGCTAAGCTAGGCTAGATGGAGCTGGTTACCTCCAGGATCTGTGCTAAGCTAGGCTAGATGGAGCCGGTTACCTCCAGGATCTGTGCTAAGCTAGGCTAGATGGAGCCGGTTACCTCCAGGATCTGTGCTAAGCTAGGCTAGATGGAGCTGGTTACCTCCAGGATCTGTGCTAAGCTAGGCTAGATGGAGCCGGTTACCTCCAGGATCTGTGCTAAGCTAGGCTAGATGGAGCTGGTTACCTCCAGGATCTGTGCTAAGCTAGGCTAGATGGAGCCGGTTACCTCCAGGATCTGTGCTAAGCTAGGCTAGATGGGAGCCGGTTACCTCCAGGACCAAGCACCCAAGCACACACGCACCCATGCACCCACGCACACACGCACTCCATGCACCCACCCACGCACCCACGCACACACGCACTCACGCACCCACGCACACACGCACCCAAGCACACACGCATCCACGCACCCACGCACTCAAGCACCCACCCACGCACCCACGCACCCACACACGCACCCACACACGCACTCACGCACCCACACACGCACCCACACACACACGCACCCACGCACCCAAGCACACACGCACCCAAGCACACACGCACCCAAGCACACGCACCCACGCACCCACGCACCCAAGCACCCACCCACGCACTCCACGCACCCACACACCCACGCACCCACGCACCCACACACGCACCCACACACACACGCACCCACGCACCCAAGCACCCACCCACGCACCGAAGCACACACGCACCAAAGCACACACGCACCCAAGCACACACGCACCCACGCACCCAAGCACCCACCCACGCACCCACGCACCCACGCACCCACGCACCCACGCACCCACACACCCACGCACACACGCACCCACACACCCACGCACCCACACACGCACCCACACACGCACCCACACACGCACCCACGCAACCAAGCACCCAAGCACCCACGCACCCACGCACCCACGCACCCACGCACCCACGCACCCACGCACCCACGCACCCACGCACCCACAGCACCCACGCACCCAAGCACACACGCACCCAGCACCCACACACGCACGCACGCACCCAAGC
>NW_027595531.1:72500-75000 GCF_031162955.1 Sander vitreus | reverse complement strand
TGTGTGTGTGTGTGTGTGTGTGTGTGTGTGTGTGTGAAGGTGTGTGTGTGTGTCTTTTGTGTGTGTGTGTGTGTGTGTGTGTGTGTGTGTGTGTGTGAAGGTGTGTGTGTGTGTGTGTGTGCAATAGTCCCGACCAAGCACGTTTACTTATAGCGCTAAAGGGGCGGCAATAGTCCCGACCAAGCGTTTACTTATAAGCGCTAAAGGGACGTCAATAGTCCCGACCAAGCACGTTTACTTATAGCGCTAAAGGGACGTCAATAGTCCCGACCAAGCACGTGTTTACTTATAGCGCTAAAGGGACGTCAATAGTCCCGACCAAGCGTGTTTACTTATAGCGCTAAAGGGGCGTCAATAGTCCCGACCAAGCACGTTTACTTATAGCGCTAAAGGGGCGTCAATAGTCCCGACCAAGCGCGTTTACTTATAGCGCTAAAGGGGACGTCAATAGTCCCGACCAAGCACGTTTACTTATAGCGCTAAAGGGGACGTCAATAGTCCCGACCAAGCTGCGTTTACTTATAGCGCTAAAGGGGCGGCAATAGTCCCGACCAAGCACGTTTACTTATAAGCGCTAAAGGGGCGGCAATAGTCCCGACCAAGCACGTTTACTTATAGCGCTAAAGGGGCGTCAATAGTCCCGACCAAGCGTGTTTACTTATAGCGCTAAAGGGGCGTCAATAGTCCCGACCAAGCACGTTTACTTATAGCGCTAAAGGGGCGTCAATAGTCCCGACCAAGCGCGTTTACTTATAGCGCTAAAGGGGCGTCAATAGTCCCGACCAAGCACGTTTACTTATAGCGCTAAAGGGGCGTCAATAGTCCCGACCAAGCGCGTTTACTTATAGCGCTAAAGGGGCGTCAATAGTCGACCAAGCACGTTTACTTATAGCGCTAAAGGGGCGTCAATAGTCCCGACCAAGCACGTTTACTTATAGCGCTAAAGGGGCGTCAATAGTCCCGACCAAGCGCGTTTACTTATAGCGCTAAAGGGGCGTCAATAGTCCCGACCAAAGCGCGTTTACTTATAGCGCTAAAGGGGCGGCAATAGTCCCGACCAAGCGCGTTTACTTATAGCGCTAAAGGGGCGTCAATAGTCCCGACCAAGCGTGTTTACTTATAGCGCTAAAGGGGCGTCAATAGTCCCGACCAAGCGCGTTTACTTATAGCGCTAAAGGGGCGTCAATAGTCCCGACCAAGCACGTTTACTTATAGCGCTAAAGGGGCGTCAATAGTCCCGACCAAGCGCGTTTACTTATAGCGCTAAAGGGGACGGCAATAGTCCCGACCAAGCGCGTTTACCTATAGCCCTAAAGGGGCGTCAATAGTCCCGACCAAGCGCGTTTACTTATAGCGCTAAAGGGGACGGCAATAGTCCCGACCAAGCGTTTACTTATAGCGCTAAAGGGACTGGCAATAGTCCCGACCAACACGTTTACTTATAGCGCTAAAGGGGCGTCAATAGTCCCGACCAAGCAGCGTTTACTTATAGCGCTAAAGGGCGTCAATAGTCCCGACCAACGTTTACTTATAGCGCTAAAGGGGCGGCAATAGTCCCGACCAAGCACGTTTACTTATAGCGCTAAAGGGGCGTCAATAGTCCCGACCAACGCGTTTACTTATAGCGCTAAAGGGGCGGCAATAGTCCCGACCAAGCACGTTTACTTATAGCGCTAAAGGGGCGGCAATAGTCCCGACCAAGCGCGTTTACTTATAGCGCTAAAGGGGCGGCAATAGTCCCGACCAAGCACGTTACTTATAGCGCTAAAGGGGCGGCAATAGTCCCGACCAAGCACGTTTACTTATAGCGCTAAAGGGGCGTCAATAGTCCCGACCAAGCACGTTTACTTATAGCGCTAAAGGGGCGTCAATAGTCCCGACCAAGCTCGTTTACTTATAGCGCTAAAGGGGCGTCAATAGTCCCGACCAAGCGCGTTTACTTATAGCGCTAAAGGGGCGGCAATAGTCCCGACCAAGCTCGTTTACTTATAGCGCTAAAGGGGCGGCAATAGTCCCGACCAAGCAGTTTACTTATAGCGCTAAAGGGGCGGCAATAGTCCCGACCAAGCGTTTACTTATAGCGCTAAAGGGGCGTCAATAGTCCCGACCAAGCGCGTTTACTTATAGCGCTAAAGGGGCGTCAATAGTCCCGACCAAGCGCGTTTACTTATAGCGCTAAAGGGGACGGCAATAGTCCCGACCAAGCTCGTTTACTTATAGCGCTAAAGGGGCGGCAATAGTCCCGACCAAGCACGTTTACTTATAGCGCTAAAGGGGCGTCAATAGTCCCGACCAAGCACGTTTACTTATAGCGCTAAAGGGGCGGCAATAGTCCCGACCAAGCTCGTTTACTTATAGCGCTAAAGGGGCGGCAATAGTCCCGACCAAGCACGTTTACTTATAGCGCTAAAGGGGCGGCAATAGTCCCGACCAAGCACGTTTACTTATAGCGCTAAAGGGGCGTCAATAGTCCCGACCAAGCACGTTTACTTATAGCGCT
>NW_027595531.1:65000-67500 GCF_031162955.1 Sander vitreus | reverse complement strand
ACGTTTATAAAATGCGACAAAAATGTAAAAGAAATGCGACAAAAACGTCATAAAACGTAGAAAATGCGACAAAAAAACGTAAGAAAACGTGAAAAAAATGCAACAAAAAAATGCAACAAAAACGTCATAAAACGTAAAAAACGCGACAAAAAAGTTAAAGAAGGGAAGAAGCCGAGGAGGAGGAGACCATGAAAGGGCCAGGGGAGCGAGTGAGGAAGAGATGGGAGAAAAAAAAATGCGACAAAAACGTCATAACAGGTAAAAAATGCAACAAAAAAAACGCAACAAAACGTAAAAAATAGCAAATAGGCAAAAACATTTATAAAATGCAACAAAAACATTTGAAAAATGCGACAAAAATGTCATAAAACGTAAAAAAATTAGACAATAAACCCCGTAAGAAAATGTTTATAAAATGCGACAAAAACGTAAAAAAAAGCCTCAAAAATGTTAAAAAAATGCAACAAAAAAACAAAAACATTTCACAAAAGTAGCGTAAAAAGTAACACAAAATGCAACAAAAACGTAAAAAAATGCAACAAAAACGTTTATAAAATGCGACAAAAATGTAAAAAAAATGCAACAAAAATGTCATAAAACGTAAAAAATGCGACAAAAAACCCGTAAGAAAAAGTAAAAAAAATGCATCAAAAACGTTTATAAAATGCGACAAAAATGTATAAGAAACGTCATAAAACGTAGAAAATGCGACAAAAAAATTTAAGAAAACGTAAAAAAATGCAACAAAAATGTAAAAAAAATGCGACAAAAACGTAAGAAAACGTAAAAAAATGCGACAAAAAAACGTAAGAAAACGTAAAAAAAAATGCAACAAAAATGTAAAGAAAATGCAACAAAAATGTAAAAAAAATGCGACAAAAACGTAAGAAAACGTAAAAAATGCGACAAAAAAAACGTAAGAAAACGTAAAAAAAATGCAACAAAAATGTCATAAAACGTAAAAAATGCGACAAAAAAACGTAAGAAAACGTAAAAAAAAATGCAACAAAAAAGTTAAAGAAGGGAAGAAGCCGAGGAGGAGGAGGAGACCATGACAGGGCCAGGGGAGCGAGTGAGGAAGAGATGGGAGAGAGAGAGTTGACGACGTGGTAAGGAGTAGGCACATTAACTCTGTCTGCTGGGAATGTGTCTGACCAATCACGGTGGGTGTGGGCCGAACCAGAGAGACAACGACGTCTTCAACTTTTCAAAAAAGCTAAAAACCCGACTAAAACGTTTATGAAATGCGACCAAAACGTAAAAAAAAAAGCCTCAAAAATATGTAAAAAATTTTTTTTGACAAAAGCGGCGTAAAAAGTAACACAAACGGCGACAAAAACGTTAAAAAAATGCAACAAAAACGTTTATAAAATGCGACAAAAACGTTAAAAAAAGCCTCAAAAACGTTTATAAAATGCGACAAAAACGTAAAAAAAAGCCTCAAAAATATGTAAAAAATTTTTTTTTGACAAAAGCGGCGTAAAAAGTAACACAAACGGCGACAAAAATGTAAAAAACATGCAGCAAAAACGTTCATAAAATGCGACAAGAATGTATAAGAAACGTCATAAAACGTAAAAAATGCAACAAAAAAACGTAAGAAAACGTAAAAAAATGCGACAAAAACGTCATAAAACGTAGAAAATGTGACAAAAACGTCATACAACGTAGAAAATGCGACAAAAAAACGTAAGAAAACAAAAAAAATGCGACAAAAACGTCATAAAACGTAGAAAATGCGACAAAAACGTCATAAAACGTAAAAAATGCGACAAAGAAACGTAAGAAAACGTACAAAAAATGCAACAAAAACATTTAAAAAGTGCGTAAAAAAAAAAAAATGGGACAAAAACGTCATAAAACGTAAAAAAATGCGACAAAAAACATAAAAAAATGCAACAAAAATGTAAAGAAAATGCGACAAAAACGTAAAAAAAAAATGCCTCAAAAAATATGTAAAAAAAAAAAAAATGACAAAAGTGACACAAACGGCGACAAAAACGTAAAAAAAATGCAACAAAAACGTTTAGAAAATGCGACAAAAATGTATAAGAAACGTCATACAACGTAGAAAATGCGACAAAAAAAACGTAAGAAAACGTAAAAAAATGCAACAAAAATGTAAAAAAATACGACAAAAACGTCATAAACGTAAAAAAATGCGACAAAGAAACGTAAGAAAACGTAAAAAAAATGCAACAAAAATGTAAAGAAAATGAGACAAAAATGTAAAAAAATGCAACAAAAACGTCATAAAACGTAAAAAATGCGACAAAAAACCCCGTAAGAAAACGTAATCTATGGGGGCCACATGGCCTAACCCTGCAGACTGATCTATGGGGCCACATGGCCTAACCCTGCAGACTGATCTATGGGGCCACATGGCTAACCCTGCAGACTGATCTATGGGGCCACATGGCCTAACCCTGCAGACTGATCTATGGGGCCACACGGCTCAACCCTGCAGACTGATCTATGGGGCCACATGGCCTAACCCTGC
>NW_027595531.1:37500-57500 GCF_031162955.1 Sander vitreus | reverse complement strand
AATGGGGCCGAGAGAGATGGGCCAACGCTTCACCAGTTCAACAGAACTAATAACAGTCGGAAAAAAAGGGGAAGAAACGGAGAAGAGAAAAAACAAACGAAAAAAACACACAGAGACAACAAAGTGACGACCGAAGAAATCAGTGCAAAACTCACAGCTTCAGAACACTTCAGAAGGATGGACAACAATGGCAGCGGACACAACTCATGGAAACTAGTTAACATTGAACAAAAAGACTGTAACACCAGATTGTGGATCGGTAGAAAACACCGCCCTGTTCCATAAAAGAGTTGTAGAGGCACAAGGGTTAAGTCAGTTCTGGGTGAGGATGGAGATGGAGATGGAGATGGAGATGGAGATGGAGATGGAGATGGAGATGGAGATCAGTCCTTCCAGAAAAATGTGGACTTTTTTTCGTGATTGTTACGGGCAAAAATCCTTGATTATGTGTCACGTTTTCTTAAAAAAATGTGATGGAATATTCGGGATATTTATGCGATGACATTGCGGGAACTTGCAAAAACTGTGGTGTCATCGTGGCTTCATCGCGGGGTTTACAGCTTTACGATGACGTTCACGTCGCGTCATTACGTCGCTTCATGACGTCACTTCATAACGTCACTACATACCGTCACTACATAACGTCACTTCATACCGTCACTTCATACCGTCACTTCATAACGTCACTTCATAACGTCGCTTCATAACGTCGCTTCAATAACGTCACTTCATAACGTCACTTCATAGCGTCACTTCATAACGTCACTTCATAGCGTCACTTCATAGCGTCACTTCATAGCGTCACTTCATACCGTCACTTCATACCGTCACTTCATAACGTCACTTCATAACGTCTAACGTCGCTTCATAACGTCACTTCATAACGTCACTTCATAACGTCACTTCATAACGTCGCTTCATAACGTCACTTCATAACGTCACTTCATACCGTCACTTCATAACGTCACTACATAACGTCGCTTCATAACGTCACTTCATAACGTCGCTTCATAACGTCACTTCATAACGTCGCTTCATAACGTCACTTCATAGCGTCACTTCATACCGTCACTTCATACGCGTCACTTCATAGCGTCACTTCATAGCGTCACTTCATAACGTCACTTCATAGCGTCACTTCGCTACGCGTCACTTCATAACGTCACTTCATAGCGTCACTTCGCCGCGTCACTTCATAGCGTCACTTCATAGCGTCACTCATACGTCACTATAGCGTCACTTCATAACGTCACTACATAACGTCACTTCATACCGTCACTTCATACCGTCACTTCATAGCGTCACTTCATAACGTCACTTCATAACGTCACTTCATACCGTCACTTCAAACCGTCGCTTCATAACGTCGCTTCATAACGTCGCTTCATAACTTCACTTCATAACGTCACTTCATAACGTCGCTTCATAACGTTCTCATGGCAGCAGGGAAACGGCTGCTCTTGTGTGAAGTAAACGCAACATTTTTCATCTTTCTGATAAGATATTTGGGACTTTTTTATCAACGAAAATGCGGGGATTATGACATCATGCAAGCCCCGAATATTTTGGGTGGAAATCGGCAATTTATGCGGGGAAATTTTGAAGAAATGCATTGAATCATGAGTTCGCATAGTCGCGTTTTTCTGGAGGGACTGGGACATGGAGTCAGTGATGGCGTTGATGAAAGGACCAGGATGATGGATGTCGTGTGTTTTTTCGTGGGGTTTTGGGCAGTGAGAAAGGGGGGATGATGGGATACATGAAGACGGCGCGATGATGTGAATGTGTGACTCAGACTGCAGCGGTACGCGAGCCGCCCAGCGACGCTCGGACAGGGGCGTAAAGATAAAGATAACGCGCTCCTTCCTCGAGATTGTCGTGGGTTTGCTAAAGTAAGCATCGCCTCCAGAGGGCTGGGCGACAGGCAACACGAAATGCTAAAGGAGAAACGCTAAGGGCCCTATTTTAACGATCTAAGGGCACGGTGTGAAGCGCCTGGTGCAGGTGCGTTTGCGTCCAAATCCACTTTGGCTAGTTTGGACAAAGGGTTGCATGGTTCTGAAGGGTTGACCTTAGTGTCTTCATTAATCAGAGGTGTGTTTTGGGCGTAACATGCAATCAACCAATCAGAGATCATCTCCCATTCCCTTTAAAAGCCAGGCGCGTTTGGACCTTGGAGCATTGCTGTTATGATGGAGGATTTGCACCGTGATATTTAGGGCCCGGCGAAGGCCCTATTGAACTGAGGATTATTATTATTATTTTTCTTCCTTCCTTCTTCCGCGCAATGAATCACCTTTTTGGGGACCTTATCATACTCAAAAACTCACCAAACTTTGCACACGCATCAGTCCTGGTGAACGATTTGATATTTTAAGGGTTTTGGGAATAGGCGCACAAATATGGCTCGCTAGCGCCCCCCTACAAAGTTAAAACAATTGAGCCCCTGTAGTGCGTTTAACGTAGACTCACGTAACGCGTAAGCATAAGTAAAGATCTGCGTTTAGATGACATCGTTATGTGTTCACACTGATCCACAGAGACCGGTTTACAGGCAACGCTGGAGTTTTCAAAAGATTTCACTCTGGAACCCAGTTTCAAAAGTTTCGTTTGCAGCCCCCCAAAACGTAAAAATACTTTGCGTGTTATGTTGAAAGCGTTGGCGCTAACATAAGCGGCAGTGGGTCATCGGCTCGCTAACGGTAGACCCAGCGGCAGTGGGTCAGAGGACAGCTAACGTTAGACCCAGCGGCAGTGGGTCAGAAGACAGCTAACGTTAGACCCAGCGGCAGTGGGTCAGAGGACAGCTAACGTTAGACCCAGCGGCAGTGGGTCAGAGGACAGCTAACGTTAGACCCAGCGGCAGTGGGTCAGAGGACAGCTAACGTTAGACCCAGCGGCAGTGGGTCAGAGGACAGCTAACGTTAGACCCAGCGGCACTGGGTCAGACGACAGCTAACGTTAGACCCAGCGGCAGTGGGTCAGAGGACAGCTAACGTTAGACCCAGCGGCAGTGGGTCAGAGGACCGCTGTTTGGCGGAACCAGCCAGGTAAGTTTTTGCGTTCTGTCTGAAAGAACTCGTGACAAAAACAACGGTTGAAAAAAATACATTGACGTTGAAATTAATCGCACGAAAAAACCGTCTCCAGTGTGTAAAGTTGCAGAAACTTGCACCCAGCACTACGAGAGAGATTTGGAAAATGTAAAGCGCCAACACATTCTCTGGGAAATCTTTAGCAGTGATGTAAAGCAGACAACCTGCAAACTCAGAGGCATTGTCCGTTTAAAAAAACACACAAAAAAACAGCCTGGTCATCAACAAAGTTTGTCAGCCTGAAGTTTCCCCCGGCCTAAAAGAGATGCACAAGTCGAAGAAACAGTTTAGCTTTCAAAGAGCATCGACAGGCTGCGAGTCGAAAACAGAGAGGAGCCTGAACTGGAGGTGAGCGAGACGAGGCGATCGACCCCAGCTGGCCTGGGACTGGGAGACAAAAGGGGGGGAGAGAAAGAGAGAAAGAGAGAGAGACGGAGAGAGAGAGAGAGAGAGAGAGAGAGAGAGAGAGAGAGAGGGGGGATTCTCCCAGGTGCTGGCTACCTCTTTCTCTTTCTAGACCTTTGAAGTCCTGCTAAGAGAGACGCAGCGGCGGCTGGGTGAGGAAGGAGGGAGGGAGGGGGGAGTCTGTCCCGGATAGTGCTGACCGCTGCAGAAAAAGACCGGGGAGGACATTGATTCGCTCTCCTGCAGGAAACTGCTCGGGGAAGGAAAAGGATGGGGATTTCAGAGCCAGAGCTGCACGCAGAGATTTCTCAGCCTGTTGGTCAATAGATCTCAACAGTGTTGTTGTTCTGGAAGTAAATCCCACCGTACATTTTCTCCGTGATTATCTGGGGTCAGCCCTATGTTCCCACATTTCTAAGAATGTACATTTCTACAAATTAGGCCATATGGTCCCACAGCCCTATCCTCTCACAACATTTTCTTTAGGGTTAGGGTTTGGGGGATAACATCTGATGCAAATTCATGAAAAAGGAAATGTGGGAACATAAGGCCTAATTTTGGAAAAAATATCTTAGAAATGTGGGAACCTAGGGCTGTAGGAACATAGGGCTGTGGGAACATAGGACTGTGGGAACATTGGGCTGTAGGAACATTGGGCTGTGGGAACATAGGGCTGTGGGAACATTGGGCTGTGGGAACATAGGGCTGTGGGAACATAGGGCTGTGGGAACATAGGGCTGTGGGACCATTGGGCTGTGGGAACATAGGGCTGTGGGAACATAGGGCTGTGGGACCATTGGACTGTGGGAACATAGGGCTGTGGGAACATAGGGCTGTGGGAACATAGGGCTGTGGGAACATAGAGCTGTGGGAACATAGGGCTGTGAGAACATAGAGCTGTGGGAACATAGAGCTGTGGGAACATAGGGCTGTGGGAACATAGGGCTGTGGGAACATAGGCATGCTCCTGTTTATCTGCCACATGGTTTCTCCCAGAAAAGTTGTTTTAGCCCGGTGTCTTTTGGAAAGTGGCAGATACTGTAGTTTCTGTACACAGTCTTGCACCTTTGCCATTTTTTTTTGCCATTTTCAAAATGTTCTTTTGAGCCGAATCAAATATTTAAAAGGTAACGATTCATCTCGTAGCTGGTTGGCTCGCTTCCAGGCTTAAAACTCTTAATTTAAGCCTTTAATGAAACGTCAACGGAGATGTTGAACGGAGGGAAACACACTTACGGAAGCAGAGACGCTCCAAAAGCGTGCGGTGGCTGTTGAGCGTGATGAACGTGCGAGGGAGGGTGGAGGGAAAGGGCGGGAAGGCCAGGCCAGCTGAGCGTTTGCTGATGTTTAAAGTCAGCTGGAGGTTGTCGGATTAAAACCCTGCGAGGTTGGGGCGGTCCGCTGATCCCGGGGCAGTCATCATGGTGACACAGACATGCAGCGGTGGAAGAAATATTCACATCCTTTGCTAAGTATTCTGTATTATTAAGTAAAAGTACTAATACCACACTGTAAAAATACTCTGTTACAAGTTAAAGTCCTGCATTGGTGTGTGTGTGTGTGTGTGTGTGTGTGTCTCTGTGTGTGAATGTGTGTGTATGTGTGTGTGTATCTGTCTGTCTGTCTGTGTCTGTGTGTGTGTGTGTGTGTGTGTGTGTGTGTGTGTGTGTGTCTGTCTGTGTGTGTGTGTGTGTCTGTCTGTGTGTGTGTGTGTGTGTGTGTCTGTCTGTGTGTGTGTCTGTGTGTGTGTGTGTGTGTGTGTGTGTGTGTCTGTCTCTCTGTGTGTGTGAGAAAAGAAAAGACTCAAGCAAAGTACAAGTACCTCAACATATGTACCGAAGTACAGACAGTACTGGAGTAAATGTACTTAGTTACATTCCACCGCTGCAAACATCACATCGATGACAATAAACTGTGATCATGTCAGGATGGAAAGAGGATGACGAGATGAGCAGAAAAAGGTTTGAGGCATACAGGGAGACAAAAGAAGAGAGAGAGAGAGAGAGGAATCAAAACAGTAAAATCTGGTATTTGTAGTATTTTTTTTCTCATTTGTCATCGTAACAGTTTACTAGGCGATTATGGAAGAGCATGCAGTTATATCTTTATGATTATTGTACATTAGCTATAATCAGAGGGGGCCTGACAGACAGCAAAAGGCTACTGGTGGTCAGAAATTTCAACAGTTATACAAACAGTTATTCAGTATTCAGAGGAGCAATTATAATACAGGTTTTCACAGGCACTACATTTGATCTTTTTCAATATATCGTGTAATATGCTGGTTTTTATTTTTCATTTCTTTTTCAGGTTTTTCGTATAACTCGTTCGGTCCGCAGTAAGGCTTCCTGCCCACTGGCTGCATGGCGTGAGCGTGTCAGCTGCGTGGCGTGAGCGTGTCAGCTGCGTGGCGTGAGCGTGTCAGCTGCGTGGCGTGTCCGTTTTGTATTTCGGCTCCTATGTTAACAGGTTAGAGCGTGCACACTGCCTGCGTGACACGCACGTCGAGCCGAAAATGCGTGCATGCCAGAAATGGGACCGACGCCTATTTTTCACGCGACGCGCCAGCGTGTTGGAAGCGTTTCCAGACAACATAGAATACTAAAAGATGTTTAGATGTCATTTAGACACAAATACATTTAATAAATGACATGCTGATGTTTGAAAGTCTCGAGGTTTTGACATAAATGCAGATATAAATGTCATTTAACGAAATAATAATAAATAATTATTGATTTTCAAATATTGCACCTGCTGTCAATACAGAACGAGGTATTCTGTAGCCTGTGTTGCCGTCAATACTGCTGCTATTATTTCATTTCATCAATGGGAAACATCCACGTGTCCAGACAAGGCTAGCAGCAGCGGCAGCGCCACGTCAGACACGTTTCTGGTGTACAAAGACGTAGAAAACGCCACGCAGCTGACACGCAACAGAAATGCCACGGTCACGCCACGGTCACGCCACGCTCACGCCACGCAGCCAGCGTGCAGGAGGCCTAAGAAGCTGGGATCTGGAAAAAAAAAAAAAGAAAACATGGACTGATTGTTAAAAGAAGGCAGAGGCTGAAATCTTCCCGCATAAGTTAAGATACCGAAGTCCACGTGTACGTGTGGAAGTTTGTTTTGAAGTCAGTGCATAGTTCTCATGCAGATTAGACTGCTATGCTTTTGAGACGCCCGCCAGGAAAAGCACGATAGTTAAGTTCAAATTGTCACAGCTTAACCTCCCACCGTCACTCGCTTGATTTAACACTTAGCACCGTGTAATGGGTTCGCAATCGGATAAATAAATATCTTTGCAAAGGAGCAGTGACACTGCAATTCATTACAGACGAGCGCCGGAGAGTGAGCTTCAGTGTTACCTGCCGCCGCGACCAAACGGCTTTCCTTCATCTCTCTAAAGTGATGCCATTTATACTCATTTCCCCCGGGTCAGCGCCCATGAAAGATGTCTTCCTTATGCGCCTATACGGTGCCGTGTGTGTGTGTGTGTGGCGTGTGTGTGTGTGTGTGTGTGTGTGTTTGTGTGTGTATGTCTGTGTGTGTGGGTGTATCTGTGTATGTGTGTGTGTGTGTGTGTATGTGTGTGTGTCTGTATGTGTGTCTCTGTGTGTGTGTGTGTGTGTATATGTGTATGTGTGTGTGTGTGTGTGTGTGTGTGTATGTCTGTGTGTATGTGTGTTTTTGTGTATGTGTGTGTGTGTGTGTCTGTGTGTGTGTGTGTCTGTGTGTGTGTGTGTGTGTGTGTGTGTGTGTGTGTGTGTGTGTGTGTGTGTGTGTGTGTCTGTGTGTGTGTGTGTGTCTGTGTGTGTGTCTGTGTATGTGTGTATATGTGTATGTGTGTGTGTGTGTGTGTGTCTGTGTGTGTGTGTGTGTGTGTCTGTGTGTGTCCGTGTGTGTGTGTGTTTCAGCTGGACTTGTCGGCCGTTATTATATTTATTGTTGTTGCTGCTATAGTTTCATTTTTTCCTTCGGTGCCGCTGAAGGACGTCTTCCTTCTGCGCCTATACAGCGGCGATGGTGGTTTTTTTGGGCGTTTAGAGCGGAGTAAAAGCCGCTGGAGGCGGATCTCAAGTCTCACTGAAGCTCTCCCCGTTTCCTTCCAACGATTGTTCTTTGAGTCTTATTATTATTCACATACTCAGGTCTCTAAAGTGATTGAAAAGTACTTTCAATGGATTAAAAATACCCTGGTCTGAAGCCTGAAGAATTCTGCCCCTCTTCACGTTCAAGCCGTTATTAAATGACTTCCCCGACACCCCCGAGATCCAAACCCAGACTCGCACAGCGGTCTGGTCTCATGGACCCCCCCATCACCCACCCCCCAAACCGGGAGAATTTGGAGAAACGTGAAGACAACAAAGGCGTTTTGCATTAAAAAGCTCAGCCTTCATTCAACCCTGTTTCCTGATGGAGTGGCAGAATTCCTCAAAGGCAAAATATCCCAAAAAATCCCAAATCAAGGTAGTGTGGGGGTGAAGCAAAGGGATGAGGGGATGCAAGACAGTGCTTCTTCTCTGGAGTCTTTAAGACAGTCTTTGACTCCAGCTCTCGCTCATATTGCTGGTCGGACAAGCTTTGGATCAGAGTATCCTGGATTCAGGGTTGAACGGAGGAAGCTGCACGATTCATCGTTACGGTTACGGATCAAAACAGGGTTGATATCCCGCTAGTCCGTCCGTTTGTCAGTCCGTGCGACCAGGCCAGACCATGATCTGAACGTTGACGGCCATAATTAGTTGATTGACGACACAGAGGAAAGGATGTCCAGTCAGGCCATTAACTACACTTCCACTAACAGTTAGAAAATAGATGTTTAGGGATTTTTGGGGTTCGGCCGAATACCGAACCCCCCGGTTGAGATTCTGCTGAATCCTCGTCCCGTCCTCAGTCCATGAACACAGTCAACACATTAATGACGTAAACAGTGACTGTCCTTCCTTTGCCGTACCTGAAGTTGCTGCATTCTGGCTGCTGTCTGTAGATTCCTTCATGCTCAGCTCGTATTCTTCCAGATGTTTCATACCAGATGTTGTAACAGCGGTGATGTTGTGTATTGTTTAGGGTCCTCGCCACCACCAGACTAATCAGCATTGCAGATTGAACATGTAGCTGGACTTGAATGGCCTTCTTTTGACTGAAAGTACTGCCAAACAACACTTTTTCTGCGCACCAGTTCCATTTCCACTTCCTCTCAGCCTGCTGCATTGAAGGCTCCACCTACGTAAACACCTTCCTGTAATCAACGGCGCCGTCATTACGGCGACCAGCGTAGCGCGGAGTGACAGCGTAGGGTTCAGCAGAAACCCAACCCCGTCAAAAAGCCCAATATTCAGCCCAATCAGAAGCCGAATTCGGTGCATCCCTACTTGAATTATATTTGATAAAGACCAAAAGGAAATAATATGCCAGTTGTGGTGGAGAGACAGCATGGCTATGGGCCTGTATCGTCCTGTGGCCGTATGAACAAGGCTGGAATCTGAAATGGGTCTAAGGTTAGGGTTATAAATCACAAAACATTCTTCTTTTTTAAATAATTCATCGCTGAGTTTGAGACAGAAGCTCAGATGGGTTTGACAGATTTTTTGGGGGGGCTTTTCCACCTATAATTGTTGGCTGGACAGCCAGGTGAGAGAAGGGAGAGTGAGAGAGAGGGGGAAGACATGCATGTAATCATCACAGGTCAGATTTGAACCCTGGACCTCTGCATCATAAATGGCAGTACACGTGCCATGTGCGCCTGCTCTAGCCACTGAACCAACCCGGCCACTTGCCAGCTTTGTTTGTCATTTACAAAAACGTCCCTTCAGGTGTGAGTTATCGTGGTGCTAGTTGTTGGTTCAGCTGGTTGGATGCAGCGTCGGGCCTTTTGGGCTTTCTGAGGCTTCATTTACACCGTTACGTTTTGGTTTTGCGGGCCAAATCCGGCCCCTCAACTTAGGCTCACAATAAATGTTGGCCCACCTAGTTGTATGGTCCATGAGCAGGGGGAATGAGAGGGGGAACGCCAGAGGATGGGGAATGAGAGGGGGAACACCAGAGCAGGGGGAATGAGAGGGGGAACACCAGAGCAGGAGGAATGAGAGGAGGAGACACCAGAGCAGGGGGAATGAGAGGGGGAACACCAGAGCAGGAGGAATGAGAGGGGGAACACCAGAGCAGGGGGAATGAGAGGGGGAACACCAGAGCAGGGGGAATGAGAGGGGGAAACACCAGAGCAGGGGGAATGAGAGGAGGGAACACCAGAGCAGGGGGAATGAGAGGGGGGAAACACCAGAGCAGGGGGAATGAGAGGGATATTTGTGTGTTTCTAGTTTAGATCTGTGGAGGACGTGAGCTTCATACGTCTCATTCTCAGCCTCCAAACAACCACACACTGAGCTTCAACTCTTCACTTCTACACCTTTGAAGACTTTGCTTCTAGTTGTTTTTCCACCATTTCAATTTTTAATTTTGACTGTTTACCAAGTGTCAGTATTTGACGTTTTGGGATATTTATATACGTGTAAACGTGAAATATCTACTTTTGTGGAGGAGGAATGTCGGCTGATTATCGGCTGCGTGAGGGTGAGGCCGTGATGAGCAGCAGAAGGATGTTGGGATGGACGGAGATCAGAGCTGACCTCCAAAATCTCAGGGAGGGAGAGGAAGAGGAGGAGGAAGGAGAGGGGGAGGAGGAGGAGGAGGAACAGGAAGAGGAAGGAGAGGGGGAGGAGGAGGAAGAGGAGGGGGAGGAAGAGGAAGAGGAGGAGGAAGAGGAAGAAGAGGGGGAGGAAGAGGAGGAGGAACAGGAAGAAGAGGGGGAGGAAGAAGAGGAAAAAGAGGGGAAGGAAGAGGGGGAGGAAGAGGAAGAGGAAGAGAGGGGGAGGAAGAGGAGGAGGAGGAAGGAGAGGGGGAGGAAGAGGAGGAAAAAGAGGAGGGAGAAGAGGAAGGAGAGGGGGAGGAAGAGGAGGAGGAACAGGAAGAGGAAGGAGAGGGGGAGGAGGAATAAGAAGAGGGGGAGGAAGAAGAGGGGGAGGAAGAGGAGGAGGAAGAGGAAGGAGAGGGGGAGAAGGAGGAAGAAGAGGAGGAGGAAGAGAGAAGAAAGAGAGGGGGAGGAAGAGGAGGAGGAGGAAGAGGAAGGAGAGGAGGAGAGAGGAGGAAGAAGAGGGGGAGGAAGAAGAGGAAAAAGAGGGGAAGGAAGAGGGGGAGGAAGAGGAGAGGAAGAGGAGGAGGAAGAGGAGAGAAGAGAGAGGAGGAAGAAGAGGAGGAAGAGAGAGAGGAGAGGAAGAGGAAGGGAAGAGGAGGAGGAGGGAGAGAGAGAGGAGAGAGGAGGAAGAGGAAGGAGAGAGGGAGAAGGAGGAAGAAGAGGGGGAGAGGAAGAAGAGGAAGAAGGGAGGAGGAGGAAGAGGAGGAGGAACAGGAAGAGGAAGGAGAGGGGGAGGAGGAATAAGAAGAGGGGGAGGAAGAAGAGGGGGAGGATTTGGAGGAAAAAGAGGGGGAGGAAGAGGAGGAGGAAGAGGAAGGAGAGGGGGAGGAAGAGGAAGAGGAGGGGGAAGAGGAGGAAGAAGAGGAGGAAGAGAAAGAAGAGGAAGAGGAGGAGGAGGAAGAGGAGGGGGAGGAGGAAGAGGAGGAGGGAGAAGAGGAAGAGGAAGAGGAAGAGGAGGAGGAACAGGAAGAGGAAGGAGAGGGGGAGGAGGAATAAGAAGAGGGGGAGGAAGAAGAGGGGGAGGAAGAGGAGGAAAAAGAGGGGGAGGAAGAGGAGGAGGAAGAGGAAGAGGAAGAGGAGGGGGAAGAGGAGGAAGAAGAGGAGGAAGAGAAAGAAGAGGAAGAGGAGGAGGAGGAAGAGGAAGAGGAGGGGGAGGAGGAAGAGGAAGATGATCTTGTGTGCCAGTGAAGAAAGAAACAAGATGGAAAAGAAAAAGAATCATGTTGCGTATCAAGCTGTTTATTTTCCTGCATGGAATGGTGAACACAAACAAAGATGCCGAGATGCATTAATAGTGTAGTAGGGGCATCCGTCTGGCTGGCTATGTCCTCGTCTCCGGCCTACAACTAAACGTTTAAAATGGACTCAAAAAAACGCGTGCTTTGCTTACCAATTTCCCTCAGAATTACGTAGATGTAGCTTCATCAACACTGATGCAACAAATAACCTTCAAAACATACAGCATACTGTAACATCCATTTACAATGGTCTTATCACCACAGAGCCCGATACTTTTTAAGTACAGGAATATGTTATACCATGAACAGAGGAAAAGGTTCTTTAAATACATACAAAAAGCAAAAATAATGACAAAAAGTAAAATAAGGAAACAGGAAAGTTTACAACTTAAATCCAGTTCCCAGAAAAACGAAAAAAAACAAAAACCCAAAACCAGTTCTAGTATAATGTGGCCTCGATACAAACAATCAGAAAATTCACAACACTAGTTATTCCTCATTTTATCAATGTTACAAAAGTCCTGCATTATAAAATAGGGCAGCTTTAAAATCAGTGTAATTAATAAAACTATACAAGATACAAACACGTCTCCCAGGCTCCGCCCTCCCGTCCGTTAGGAGCTAACCCTTTCTCTGCGTCTCTTCGCTGCTGTACCAGAACTAAAGGTTACACTTTACTTGAAGGTAGCTACATAAGACTGACATGACACAGTCATGAACACACGTCAGTGACTGTGACTGTGTCATGTGTTCATGACTGTGACTGTGTCATGTGTTCATGACAGTGCCATGTGTTGCGTCATGTGTTCATGACTCGTGACACGTGTTCATGACAGTGCCATGTGTTGCGTCATGTGTTCATGACTGTGACACGTGTTCATGACAGTGTCATGTGTTCATGACTGTGTCATGTGTTCATGACAGTCATGTGTTCATGACTGTGACTGTGTCATGTGTTCATGACTGTGACTGTGTCATGTGTTCATGACTGTGACTGTGTCATGTGTTCATGACAGTCATATGTTCATGACTGTGACTGTGTCATGTGTTCATGACAGTCATATGTTCATGACTGTGTCATGTGTTCATGACAGTCATATGTTCATGACTGTGACTGTGTCATGTGTTCATGACTGTGACTGTGTCATGTGTTCATGACTGTGACAGTGTCATGTGTTCATGACAGTCATATGTTCATGACTGTGACTGTGTCATGTGTTCATGACTGTGACAGTGTCATGTGTTCATGACTGTGACTGTGTCACGTGTTCATGACTGTGACAGTGTCATGTGTTCATGACAGTCATATGTTCATGACTGTGACTGTGTCACGTGTTCATGACTGTGACTGTGTCATGTGTTCATGACTGTGACAGTGTCACGTGTTCATGACAGTCATATGTTCAAGACTGTGACTGTGTCATGTGTTCATGACTGTGACTGTGTCATGTGTTCATGACTGTCATATGTTCATGACTGTGACTGTGTCATGTGTTCATGACTGTGACAGTGTCATGTGTTCATGACAGTGTCATATGAACATATGACAAATGAACATATGACACTGTCATGAACACATGACACAACACATGACGCTGTCATGAACACGTGACACAGTCACTGTCATGTGTTCATGACTGTGTCATATGAACACGTGACACTGTCATGAACACATGACACTGTCAAATGAACACATGACACAGTCACAGTCATGAACACATGACTGTCATGAACACGTGACACTGTCAAATGAACACATGACACTGTCACAGTCATGAACACATGACACAGTCACAGTCATGAACATATGGCACTGTCATGAACACGTGACACTGTCATGAACACGACACTGTCACTGTCATTAACACATGACACAGTCACAGTCATGAACACATGACACTGTCAAATGAACACATGACACTGTCACAGTCATGAACACATGACACAGTCACAGTCATGAACATATGACTGTCATGACTGTGACAGTGTCATGTGTTCATGACAGTGCCATGTGTTGCGTCATGTGTTCATGACTGTGACACGTGTTCATGACAGTGTCATGTGTTCATGACAGTGCCATGTGTTGTGTCATGTGTCATGTCACTCTTATGTAGCTACCTTCAAGTAAAGAGCAACCGAACTAAATTACACACACAACACAAGAACAAAAAAACACACTGCCCAAACTATTGCTTTTAATTTCTCTTTTTCATTTTTTCTTTCTTTAAAAAGGGTGCAATTTTGTCGTTTATCTTACACACAACACAGCCAAAAGTCGCTGATTAGATGCTATAGGCTGTTTCACAAGGTTTTTGTGACACTTCAAAAAATGTCCGTGCAATTATTATTATTATTTTTTAATTCCCTTCGCTCTTTTTAAGCCCTGGAAGCTGTATTTTTTTTATTATATGAAATACTTTTTCCACTATTGTCATTTATTTCATATTTAGTGCAGATAATTAAGGAAGTAATGCCCAACGCATGGCTAAAGGGTAGGCAAGAACAGAGAGACAAAACAAACATGTCACACTAGGGGCCCTGTTTTAACGATCTGAGAGTCACGGCGTGAAGCGCCTGGTGCAGGTGTGTTTAGGGCGTGTCCTAATCCACTTCTGCTAGTTTGACGGCGGAAAAAAGGCTCCGTGCGCCGGGCGCATGGTTCTAAAGGGTTGACCTTAGTGTCTTCATTAATCAGAGGTGTGTTTTGGGCGTAACATGCAATAAACCAATCAGAGATCATCTCCCATTCCCTTTAAAAGCCAGGCGCGTTTGGACCTTGGAGCATTGCTGTTATGATGGAGGATCTGCACCGTAATATTTGTATTTGTAATCTTCTGCATGTGTGTGTGCTGCTGTGCGTCCCTGTGTGTGTAACAAGCATAGTGTGCACGTGCTGTGCACGAGCCTAGGAGCATTTTACTAATGCTCTGTTAAAATAACAATGAAATGCTGCGTTACTGACTTTAGACCAGGTTTTTGTTGGTCAATGGTGCCATCACTTCCCACTGCCTCAAGATAGCAATACGCCCAGAATGCACCTGAACACACCTCGCTGTAAGACCAGCACGCCCAGAATGTACCTGAACACACCTCCCTGTAACACCAGCACGCCCAGAATGCACCTGAACACACCTCCCTGTAAGACCAGCACGCCCAGAATGCACCTGAACACACCTCCCTGTAAGACCAGCACGCCCAGAATGCACCTGAACACACCTCCCCGTAAGACCAGCACGCCCAGAATGCACCTGAACACACCTCCCTGTAAGACCAGCACGCCCATGAGCCACAGATGGGCACAGGTGCATTTGCTATTTAAACGACGTGGGCGCTGGACGGTCTTAAACTAGCAAAGACACTTGCGTCGGGCTTTGCGCTGCGCCGCGTGCAAGATAGGGCCCCAAGAGGAAAACGCAGAACCCACACAAGTGGAACTACTAAACCATCGCAGCTGACGGAGTCACGCCGCCACTGTCCGACGGACTGAACACAGAACGGGTAAACAATTTATTCACTAAAACCTCTGCTGAAAGCAACACGTTCTCACTCCCATCGCGTAACGTATGGACGCTTGGTCAGGTTGTTATAGACGCTAAAAGTCTCCTCTAGCATCAGATCTAAATGTGCTGGATTGGGACTATTGCCGTCACTTTGGACTAGGGATGCACCGAATCCAGGATTAGGCTTCGGCTGAATATTGGGTTTTTAGACGGGGTTCAGTTTCAGGCTCCTTTTAAAGCAACACTAGAGAACTTTTTCCGCTTCGGTCCCCCTACAGGTTGGAAGAGGAATTGTCCCATTATGTCTTATCGGAAGTACACATCAGCTACCCGATCTGGCAAACTTGCATAGTGCGGTTATAGCTGGTAGAGAGACGCAAAGCAAATGCAGAAGTGCCATTCACCCTGTTACGAGTTGACGAACCACTGGAACGATTTTGGGAACATTATTTTAAGGTACAAAAAGTGCTCTAGTGTTGCTTTTAACTACGAGGTTAATATGTTTTCGACCGGCGAGATGGACGGCTACAGTGAGTTGTTGAAAACCTTTCTTTTTAGTAAACTCTGTGAACACAACCAATGTTGTCAGTGCTGTGGTTAAGGTGTAGAGTCCCTGGTGATACTTGGAGCAAAGTCTCATGTTGTGTCTCAATAGCTATTTTGAGGCTAGCATCGTAGCGTCCCTAACACTCCCATTCAAAAGGCCATTTGACCCAAAAACAAAAATACGGTCAATCTTAAAGGTGGTGATTCCGTCCTAAATATGCTTTTGTACCAGAGTCAAGCGAACGCTTGACTCTGGTACATTCACAAAAAGACCCTAGGTTGCATTTCGGCGAGAGTTAGGCTTTAATACGTCGTCTTACAGTGCTGCGGAGCTGCTGCTCTGTCTGGTGCGTTGTACACACACTGAAGGGAGATTTTTGCATCGTATTTGACGCTGAGAGAAACTGACCAAGCGTCCGTATTTTAGGAGTTCGCTTCGGGCTGTGCCAGGGCAGGGCGTGTGGTTAAAATGTTGGACGTCATCAAAAATGTCTTTTCTGCGCGATGGAGAAGAAGTTTGACTTGTTTAAGGCTTTGCTTGTGACCAAAGAAATAAAATAACCTTTAGGAAAGAGAGACCCAAATGAAATATTTTGCGGCCGTCTGGTAGTTTATCAAAACTAGGTAGCAAGGAAGGAAGGAAAGAAGGAGGGAAGGAAGTAGGATTCCCCGAGCAACAGTTGCTCAGCTTGGCTGGAGCAACGCTGACGCTGCAGGGCTGGCTTCACCATTTTTAGGGACCGACCACGGAGCACGATGCCAGTCGAGTGCACGCTAACTTTGGTTGAAAGTAAAGAGAAAGAAAAACCAAACTAAATGTACAATGTAAGACAAAAGAAGTCTAAGTTATTATGTCCTCGTTATTCATTTCTGGCAACAAATAGGAGAACCAACCAAAAAAAAGGAAGTGTTTTTCAGAGATTGTAGCAACAGAAATAAAATAAATCATCCCATCAGACGAAGGATTATTATAAAATGTTATAATTGTAAGCTCCGTCTGGTTTATCAAGATACTGGTATCAGGACATTTTGTGAAATGAGTATGATGTGTTTTCTTGTCATCCCACACATTTATAATTCCAATGAACGTTTGCAAACAAACGTTGTAGCTGCTAAACTGAACTAAAGAGTTTAGACTACTAAACTTAGCTTAGCTTACATGACTCAGGATCCTACTTTAATGATATAAGCGCACGGCGTGAAGCGTCTGGTGCAGGTGTGTTTAGGGCGTCCAAATCCACTTTTGCTAGTTTGACGGCGGACAAAAGGGTCCGTGCACTGGGTGCCTGGTTCTAAAGGGTTGTACTTAGTGTCTTCATTAATCAGAGGTGTGTTTTGGGCGTAACATGCAATCAACCAATCAGAGGTCATCTCCCATTCCCTTTAAAAGCCAGGCGCGTTTGGACCTTGGAGCATTGCTGTTATGATGGAGGATTTGCACCGTAATATTTGTATTAGTAATCTTCTGCATGTGTGTGTGCTGCTGTGCGTCCCTGTGTGTGTAACAAGCATAGTGTGCACATGCTGTGCACGAGTCTAGGAGCATTTTACTAATGCTCTGTTAAAATAACAATGAAATGCTGCGTTATTGACTTTAGACTAGGTTTTTGTTGGTCAATGGTGCCATCACTTCTCGCTGCCTCAAGATAGCAAAACGCCCAGAATGCACCTGAACACACCTCCCTGTAAGACCAGCACACCCAGAATGCACCTGAACACTCCTCCCTGTAAGACCAGCACGCCCAGAATGCACCTGAAAACACCTCCCTGTAAGACCAGCTCTCCCAGAATGCACCTGAACACACCTCTCTGTAAGACCAGCATGCTCATGGGCCACAGATGGGCGCAGGTGCATTTGCTATAAACGACGTGGACGCTGGACGGTCTTAAAATAGCACAGACACTTGCGTCGGGCTTTGCGCCACGCCGGGTGCATAATATGTAAAGACTGGGGATCTTGCAGGGTCACACATTGCAAGACTCCAACTAGATTTGTTTTGAAAGATTTAACGAAGCTAGCTAGCTACCGCTAGAAGGTAACTTGAGTCAAAGTTTGCAGATTTTCTGATGCTGAGAGACACTGCCCAAGCGAGTTTTTTACGAGTTGGGAGTGAGAACGCGTTGGCATATTTAACTAGCATTTGGCTAGAAGATGGTGCTAATTTTGAACCTCCTCAAACCACTTTTAGCTGCTACACCAGACTGTAGGCTAACGTTATACCGCTAACGGTGGGTTCTCTTTCTCCTGTGAGTGTGGGGGAAGGTAGGGGGGTCTTGTGTTTATGTTTTATGCATGTTTACTATATGTTTATTGTGTGTTCATATGGGATATGTCGTCATTTTTATGTTCTCCCGACTGTCGGTAATGAATTTATCCCATAAGTTAATTTATTTGATTAGGACAATGCACATTAATCAACATTTCTGTAAATGCGCCAGTGTTAGCCACACAGCTAATTTTCAACTGTAGTCCTAGTTACCTAGCATGTCTTTATGGTGGGAGGGAACTGGAGCACCCGGGGAAACCCACGCAAACACGGGGAGAACATGCAAACTCCACACAGAAAGGCTCAGGCCCGTACTGGGGATCGAACTCTGCAGTGCACTAACCACTGAGCCACCGTGCCGCAATATATAGGAGACAATAAAGGCTTATCTTATCATTACTCATTTCACAAAATGTCACCGTGTTTTCGCCTGTTAGCAGGAACCTGGAGATGATGGACCTGATTTTAGCCGGTGTAGATTTCACCTGTGATGTCTCCGCTCAGAGCTGCAGGTAACTTGGGAGTGGTGGGGGGGGGGGGGGAGGGGCAGAAAGAAGTGCAGCGAAGGCCTTTAAAACCTCCTAAAACTGAGAGATTACCAGCTAGTAATTCTGGTAATCACAGCGTTCCATCTTCAGCTTTAAAGGTACACTGTGTAGTGTTTTCAGTATTTTATTAGCTAAAATCAATGTCTTCATTCATAAATATGTCCTCATTGGTGTAAAATGACCTCTGCCAATGATCTGACATATCCTCATAAGCGAAGAATATCTTATCTGTATTTCCATTGGACGGGCAAGTCCAAGGAGGCTTCCATGTCGTTCTATAATTACTGAGAGGGACATAGAGCACTAGCCGACCTGTCTAGCTAATCCACAACGCGTTTCCGTTCACAGCCAGCGTTACGTGACTGAAACCAGCTGAGACGGAGAAGGAGATCAGTGAGAAAGCCTGCACTGCCCTTTAGTTCATAATGGAGGATCATACTTATGCCGAGCGACAGGAGAAGGAATCCTCGTCGCCAAAAAAAGCGAAAATTGGAAGACATGTTGTCGTAGCTTCTTGGTACATAACGGCTACCGTAGTTGCGTAGTCGCATTTGAAAAAGCGAGGCGCTAGAGAGCACTATTTGTTTGAATGCAAAATACAATTTCACATTCCTACACAGTGTACCTTTAAGGCTTGCTCCAGTTACCTACAAAAACCTCAGGTTTGGAGGATGAATTAAGAAATAAAGAAAAGAGGACGAAAACAATGAAACAAGACTCTCCACATTGGGTCTCGTGCAACCTCTCAGGACTGGACCGTAGCTCAAGGCACATTGATGAGGAACAATTGTTTTCGTGCAATTTGATAACGTACGGATGAAAGAGGATGAAAAAAAACGTCTTGGAACAAAAAAAAAGCAGAATCGATTTTGTTCGAAGGAAAAAAAGGAAACGGGAGTTGGAAGGGAACTAGCCTGGTCCTACGACACTCTGGTACACTAGCCTGGTCCTACGAGACTCTGGGACACTAGCCTGGTCCTACGAGACTCTGGGACACTAGCCTGGTCCTACCAGACTCTGGTCCATTAGCCTGGTCCTACGAGACTCTGGGACACTAGCCTGGTCCTACGAGACTCTGGGACACTAGCCTGGTCCTACCAGACTCTGGGACACTAGCCTGGTCCTACCAGACTCTGGTCCATTAGCCTGGTCCTACCAGACTCTGGTACCCTAGCCTGGTCCTACCAGACTCTGGTCCATTAGCCTGGTCCTACCAGACTCTGGGACACTAGCCTGGTCCTACCAGACTCTGGTCCATTTCATTAGTCCAGAGAGTCTGGCCTCTCTCCATTGACAAGTGTTAACTTCCTTGAAGGCAGGTACTCTATTGAAGTTTAAAACTATTGGATCTGCCCAGAGCCACTCTGGATCTGCCATAACCAATCGCTAACGTTTGGTCGTGACTTCGGCTTAGCATCGTTAGCATTAGCCTTAGCCAACTCCTTCACCACTAACGGAGCGAGCTGGAAGATCAAACTGTTCCTGAACCTCGTGGGGAGGAGGGCCACAACATCATGGCCACCAACACAACTCAGCAAAGGTTGTTCTTGCTCGGGCTTTAACTTCTGGATATTCAGCAGCGTTGCCACAACGGACCGAATGGCTTCGCTTGCATCTTTCTTACAGAACTACAACACAAACTAGCGCACGACCTCAACGTCATCGTTCTCAGCCACTCCCTCTGTTCGCTGAGTGGACCGGTTAAAGATT